>NC_048604.1:5630912-5803412 GCF_003668045.3 Cricetulus griseus
ATTGCTGTTAAATTCCTAATATGAAAAACAAGGTAAGACATCAAGTGGGTAAGCTGGAATAGAGGTTTTAAAATGCAGGTGACATAATAATGATAATAATAATAATAATAATAGTGATAGTAATAATATTTATATGATAGTTACAACCAGAAGAAATTACCTTGCTATTTGTTTTTATTTTGGTAGTGATTTAAAAATTTATACTTTGAAAATAACTGTCTTCAAGACCTTTGGGATATTTTCAATAAAGTTGGAGAATATTTTGAAGAAAAAATGTCTAGAAGAATCTGACTGACAGGTTATATGACACTCAGTGCCACAGAATCTAGATCACATGCCTCTTAGAATTTGAACTGATGTGTGATTCAAATGGCCCCTTTGCTCCCAGAATCTTTAAACAAGATGTATATGTCTATTTCTCAGGGTACCAGTCCTCCATAGCAGCCTCCTCCCCCAATACTGAATCACAGCCTGTCTGCTTGTTCCCAACCCTGACAGAAAGCAGCCTGCTTAATAGCAGGTAAACACAGTTGGCTGACTGTGACTGCTTACTCATCAGAGAATATGATTCTAGAGCAAATTAATAGTAGCAGCAATAATATCGATTAATATGCATTGCTATTCTTTTAAGTCCAATTACATGTTGCTATAAAATAGACCTAAAATATGACTTTCTCTCCTAGTGAAAGTCTTAATTAAAGCAATGCATTTTAACATACTTTTGCTGCATGACATAAATTATTTCTTGGCACTCAATATTTGTATTCTTCCCTTTAATAATCTTTGCTGTCTGGTGGTAAAGAAGAAAATTGGTGATTAATAAAGGAGCAAACAGGTGGCTACACTTCTTCAAAAAACTCAGCAATGTAATAATTTCTTGTTATTATTATAGTCTATAGGGGATTAAATACATGATGATACATTTCTTTCTACTTCTGATGCACGATAGCCAGTGGCATTCCATTTCAGTTCCTATACTAATTAGTGGGAAATGGGGTATCTCTGTACATTTTACTCCTCTCCTTTTAGTCTTTTAAGTAACCACCCTGTCACCATTTCTTATGCAAATTCTGGAGCAGTACATGTAGTTTCAGAGATATGGGAGACTGCCTCTCAGATCGCCTGGAAGAATTTTGGGGAAATTAACATTTTACTCCCAAAAGCAGAATTTTCTATATGCCTTTGAAAGAAGCAGATGAAAGCTGCGTAATTGCCCTGTTTTCATCAAGGTGAAGGAACCAATGAAACATTGAAAGTATCACACAATGGAGGGGAAAATAAGCTTGTCTTTCGTTAGCGGCTGCTGTCTGTGAAAGGGTGTTAAATGGACAATTAGAAACAGAGTACCTGCCATCTCCGTAATAACCACCCACTTTGTGGGATAAGTGCCCTGCCTGTCCAGATAAGGCTTGTGTTTGATTAAGGGAGATCATTCAGTTTAAATGCTGGCCTATGTAGCGAATGAAAGCCAGAGTCAGTCTGTCCATTATGAACCTGTCAATCATGTCTGTTTGCTTATTAAAGCTCCTTTAGTGAGCCCAGTGGCTTCCCTTTGGTATGCTAAGCAGGCCCAAACCTTGCTAACATCTTAGAGTGAAGTCACCGGCCCTTGAATGACTCTGGAAGAGTCTACAGGCCTTCGCCAATTTACCATTGCATTTTGTTCCAAAAGTTTGTTTGTAAGTCAGTTGTTTGGAAGTTGGGAAGCATTTTTCCCATGGAAACAATGTTACAAATGGTGGGAAGTTTCCCAGACCAGTCCACAAAAGCCTATTTAACTGAGAAGATGGCTGGACTATGAAGCCTATAGCACTGGGGAGCCAGCCACCATTAAGATTACAGTTTCTATGGGAAAATGTGCACTGAGGCTAATTGTGGATGCCAATAGCAGTTTCCCAGCCCTGTCTAGCCTCTGGCAGCTGGAGTCTGGACACCCTATATCCATCCCTATTTCCTTTAGACTAGTGAGATGAGAAGATGGAAAGTCCTGTGGGAATCAAAGGGGCAAGGTACATAGGAGGTGTGGGGAGGGCAAGAGATTTCTGAAGAGGACAAGAGGGTGGCCAGATTAGCAAATAACAATAGTGAACATTCTGAGATAGCATGGATATTTTAAAATATGTGCAATAGAATTTTAGGTTATAACCTTTGAAAGTATTTATTTGAAGTTTAACTTTTAGTTGTGTCCTGATGTAGCACCATAATTCAAAATGTTTCCTCACAGGCTCATGTGTTTGATCAATTGATCTCCAATTAGTGGCACTGTTTAGATAGTCTGTGGATCCTTCATAAAGTAGAGCTGGGCTAGATTATGTTACCTAGAACAAGAAGTCAGAAGTGTAATATACAGGCTTGTCTTAGTTTCCTTGTCTGATGCTGTAATAAAATTCTATGACAAAAAAATTTAGGGCAGAAAGGATTAATTATGACTCCCATTTCAAGGGTGTACAGTCTTTCATGATGGAATAGTCAAGGTAGCAAGAGCTTGAAATAGCTAATCCCATTGTGTCCACAACCAGGAAGCAGAAAGAAGATGGATGCATTCTGCTTCTCAGCTTCTGATGGGGAATGTACTGTGTATGTTTATCTTATTGATTGTTAAATAAAATACTGTTTGGCCAATGAGACAGCAAGTTAGATGGGACTAGGAGTCAAAGAGGATTCTGGGAAATGTAGTAGAGAAGTGGTGATCCAGGCAGGAAGTGACATAGCAAGGAGACTCATATTTAAAGAAGGAGAAACAGGAAGCATCCCTCTTTTCCCCTCCACTCCTGCTCCAGCAGCAAGATGTGATCCACCAGCAAGGAGGGACGCCAATAAGGCGTCCGATCAGATAAGTCTTATAAAACATATAGGTTTATGATAGTTAAGACTGAGCTAACAGATGAGAATCCTAGTCATTGGCCAAACAGCATTGTACCTAATACAAGTTTCTGTGTATTCATTTGGGCCTAACTCCGGCGCGCAGCTGGCATAAAGCTCACACGTGGCGGTGGGGCTCAGGCGGCTTTTGGCGGAAAGATTTATCATAACAAGCTTCCTTCATTTATAATGAATAAACAGACTTGACTGATAGATTCATAGACAGAGTAAGCTGGATTATGAAACACTTATGAATTTCAAGATCCCAGTCAGTGAATGATGCCAATCACAGTGGGCAGGTCTTGCTACCCAAATTAAAACAATCAAAATAACCCCTGACAGACATGCCCAGGAGTTTAGTTCCCACTGCTTCAAGATTCTATGGTATTGGTAATTCTGACTACCACAAGACCCTACTTCTAGTCACATGTAGAAAAGACTATCCACCTTGGACGTTTATTTTGTTGTTTGTTTGTTTTAGAGTTGTGTGACTATGTTGACTAGAATCCTGATTGTACTGTATTTCTCTGTTTCTCAGTTAAAATAAATGTGTTTCTTGTACAAAATTTCCCTTTAGTGAGATGAACTGATATTTTTTGGTTGTTCACAGAGTGATTTTATTTCAGAAAAACTATGAAAGATGCTTTATTTGTTGTAGAATTCTAGGTTAGTAACTCTTTTGTGATCATCTGGAAACTACCATTTAGCTATTATGTTGCTTGCATTGCTGCAAGAAAAGCTATCTCAGAGTTTAGCTGTTGTTCCTTTGTGAGTAAGCTGCACAGTTTTCTCTGGCTGTCTTTCCTTATTTTCTTCCTGTCTTCAATATGTTGTGTGACAGGTTTCAATGTTTTTTCTCTTGCTATGATGTGAATTTCAGGGATCCAACTTGGGTTATCAGGCAGCAAGTATCTTTATGTGCAGAGACATTTTTTTCCAATTTCATTTTATTTCAGTGCATGTAGACATTAATACTATAACATTTGAAATTATTGGATTTAAATATAAATGAAAATATAATACTAGTTTACTAATTAGATTAAACTCAAGTCTTTGTTTCCAGTAAAAGCTTATTCAAAGTGATAAGATGTTATAATTTAAAGTTGTTTTTAAGTTTTGAGTATAAACATTTAAAATATTCAAAAATAATGAAAATAACAGAAACATTAAAAACCACCATTCATATTCAAAAATTATTTGCTTAATATCTTTGTGAAAAAGAAAGGTAAGAAATTATCTGTCTTTTGAAAAATTACAACATTTCAAAGCTATAGGCTCCTATTCATTTTGAAACTATTTTACTACATATTTGTGGATCTAGGTATTTTCATTTTCTATAATTAAAAAATATTTGTTTATTATTTGTTTTTATTTATTTATTTTTGGTTTTTCAAGACAGGGTTTCTCTGTGGCTTTGGAGGCTGTCCTGGAAGTAGCTCTTGTAGACCAGGCTGGTCTCAAACTCACAGAGATCCACCTGCCTCTGCCTCCCAAGTGCTGGGATTAAAGGCGTGCCCCACCACTGCCTGGGTTTTGTTTTTATTTTTTAATGAAAATGATTTTTTTTAGCTGGGTGATGGTGGTGCATGCCTTTAATCCTAGCACTTGAGAGGCAGAGACAAGTGGATCTCTGTGAGTTCAAGGCCAGCCTGGTCTACAAATCAATTAAGTGGGGTTATATAACAGAAGATCACCAAGAGTTAAAGCAAGGGCAAGAATTAAATTGAAAATGAGTAAAAGTTTTACTGCTTCATGAAATAGGTTGAGTATATAAGAAATTCACTAGGGAGTGATCTCAGAATTGGTAAATGTGAAATGGTAGAGAAGAGGAGAAAGGGAAATGGGCAAAGGGTTCCTCAACCAAGGAATCATCTGAGTGCAAGGGAAGAGAGACCTTCAGAGTTATGCTGCATTGTGACCAGGAGATGGATATTTTTACACTCTCATTTGTCTACTGTTGAATTAAAATTTTTATAGGAAAGTGGTATGAACATGAGTGGAGTTTTTTTTTTTCAGGAAAACTGAACTTTTAGTGGGCTTACCATTAAAAACTATGAACCCAGTAACTTCTCAAGAAACTAATGGAATAAATAATCATCAGTCACTAAAGACTTGATTAATGCATCCTAACCATGTAGACTCACTTTTTCATATGATGGAAGGAACAACTTCAGAACTCTGAGGGTGTACAATTTGTGAGGACTATTTCTTAAGAAGGGAGCTAATAGGACAAAATACAGCCCCCACTGCTGTAACTATTCTTTTTTTCCAGCATAATTTTTTATTGATGCTTTGTGAATTTCATACCATGCACCTCATCACACTTCCCAGTCTTTCCAGGCTCACCCCTACTCTCGTGACCCCCCAGTAAAAAGACTAAAATTAAGATAATAGAAAAATAATAAAAATAATAAAGCCCAATTTGTGTTTTCTATATATTCACTGGAGCATGGTCAAACTCTCAGTGGCCTGTTCCTTAAATAAAACTGAGTCCTTCCCCTCCCTACTCCAGCCAAAAGCTGTCTATTATAAAGAGATATACTTCAGCATCCTCATCACACTTTCTAAGAGTTCTTTTTGATGGCTTCCTGTTTAGGTTATTACTTTAGGAGGCATGGGATGAACATAGGGGTTCTCACTGAATCCTTCCATGTTCCTCTTTCTCAACTGTGTATCAGCAGTCATTGATATCACTGAAAAAGTAGCTTCCTTGCTTTTTATAGTCAGTGTGAGCACGTATTCCACATGTTTTCTGGTAACAACAAAGAAAGCAAATATGGCCCCTGGATACAGTAGGACCATAGACCCAGAAAAGGCCCTTGAAGGCAGTCCAGATCATGGACATCATCACAGGCCACTAACATCAATATGGCCCCTGGTAGAGGCTTAGTCCTTGGACATCGATATGGTTTCAAGCAGCAGCACAGACTCTGGACAGCTGCATGGCCTTTGGTAGTAACATGGGCCACAGACATCAACATAGACCCTAACCTCAGTAGGACCCTGGCTGTAAATGTTCTTAAGGCCTCAACTGTCGTGTCCATCTCTTACATGTAGCCTCTTTTCTAGATTCTTCTTGTTCTTACTAATGTTTTTGCTGGTCTTGATAGTTTCACAAATGTATGGCAACCCTGAGATCCTGATCTCTGAGGTGTCAAAAATCCTAGTGTCTTTATAGATCAGTCTAGATCTTGTAAATAGATAATAAAGGTTAGACAATCAACTGGGCCATCTAAGTTTCTCACATATTCTTCCCTATTTTTACTGTGTGATGTTGTTATTCCTGTCTCCTTATGATCAGAAGCAATCCCTTCTACTAGCATAGTAACTCTTCCTGACTTCTCATTCCATTGAACAAGAAGCAGCAAGTGTCTAGGTTGCATTTTCAATTTGTAGTTCAATGAAAATCTTTCTGTGCCTCTAGTAAAAGTGTTTTTCTTTGATCTTATTTTTCTCAAACAAGGCAAGGTCTCATTACATCACCCAGGCTGGCTTTAGTCTCACAGTCATCCTACCTCAGCTTCCTAAGTGCTGACACTGTAGATTTGTGTCAGTCACTATGCCTGGCTATATTTCCCCTTTGAGACCCTGACCTCTAAACCCACAGATACCAGCATTGTAAAACAAAAAACATAAAAATTTTTCAGATTATCACTGCTTTCACAAAATAGGAAATAGGTTCTTCATATGCTAGTTTCAATATAATTGGCCCCATAATATCATAGGGAGGGGCACTATTAGGAGGTGTGGTTTTTTTGAGTAGGTGTGGTCTTGGAGGAAGTGTGTCACTGTGGGGGTGGGCTTTGAGGTATCATATGCGCTCAAGCCATTCCCAGTATCTCCGACTCCTTCCTATTGCCTGTGGGTAAATATATAGTTTCTGCATCACCATGTCTACCCACATGCTACCCTGTTGTACCATAATGATAATGGACTAATCCTCTGAAAACGTAAGCCACCCCCAATTAAATGCTTTTCCTTTATAAGAAATGAGGTGGTCATGGTGTTGTCTTCACAGCAGTAGAAATCCTACCTAAGACATTCCTACTTTTATCGTTTGAGTCTAGATTCAAAGGATATTATATTATTATTTTTGGCACATAACAGTATATAAAGGTCTTAATTGAAAGTGTACACTTCATGCTGTAAGGAAGTCAAAGGAAGCATCTTGAGCTGTTTCTTCCACTGTGCCTGCAATGGCATGTACTGTAACTATCGGGTGGACACCTTTCCACAAGTGTGGATGTGTTATGACAAAATGGACTGCATAGCCATGTATCCTCTTCAGTACCCCATCAACTACAAAGTTACATTAGTTTGATACAATATTATGAACACTATCATGTCAGTAAATCAAACATTCTTGTGGTATCTGAGATAATTTCTGGAATATGTGTATATTCTTAGGAAAATTAATCACTTCTTAAATGAATCCCTCTCCAAGTAGAAAAATTCCAAGGTTGATGTCTTGCTACCAAGTGTCTGGCTATTTGCTCAAGATATCATATTGAAGAATGCTGGTCTCTTGCTGTCAAGTTATGCATTGTGCTATAGTAGCAAGTTCAGCCTTGGTGAGTGGGAGCTCTTCCCAGTGGGCTCATGCCTAGCTTGCATTTCTGCTATATGTCTTCTCTTTTCATGTGTCTATTGTGACATCACTATTCTGACTTCCAATGGTAGTTATTTTATCTACCCTATGACTTCATTCCTTTCTGTATAGTACATATTCTCCAATGAAATTAAATGTGAAATAAATATCTTTGCAATCTTATTTAGTCCTATAATTTCATCCATACCTTAGGAAGATTTGTATCCAATTTTATAATTTTTCTATTAGCAAGATTCTATACCCAGTCAATTTTGTTTTAGTTCTTTACCAGTACTTATATATTTTCTTTTTTGCATGAAACAAATGACCAAATGCAGCACTTGAAGAATTTATTTTCACAGTGGTCTTTAAAGTCTTCCCTGACAGGGCAAAATATAGCCATGGTCAATTTTTAAATTGCATCCACATATAAGCCAACTCATCTGTGATACAGTCTTGTGCTTTCCTTCTATATTAGCTTGTTTTTGCAATAAATTGTGGCTATACACCTAACCTATTAACTTGGTTGGTCAAAAAGAATATAGCCCCAACTCCATGATCCTTTAATGACTACTATCAAATACTTTTCTACCAAAATATGAGGAGATTATATTTTTAAGAGGCTGAACAATTGTCCACCATGCCTGGTATAGTTCTGTTCTTGAACCTTATACATATATAGTGTTTCTACTATTTGAACTTGACATAAAGGAATTCCATTTGGTCTTCTCTTCTAATATGACTTTCATACAGGCTGGAGAGATGGTTCAGAGGTTAAGAGCACCAGATGCTCTTCCAATGGTCCTGAGTTCAATTCCTAGCAACTACATGGTGACTCACAATCATGTATAATAAGATCTGGTGCCATCTTCTGGCATATAGGCATATATGAAGACAGAACACAGTATATATAATAAATCTTTAAAATAAAAAAAAAACATTCCTTTGAAAAATACTTCTCATACCACAGGCAAGGAATTAATGTAGATACTGTGTTAGCAACCAAGTTTTGTCCATTGTTGTGGGTGTGTGCATCCTGTTGCCACATTGGGAGCCTGCTAGGTATACATTTATGACTGAAAACTCACATAATCCTATTTTAATGGAGGATCGTGATGTTTATCAACGGAAACTTGAATGTGTTAAATATTTAATTGTTATCTCAGTTATGGCTATGTAGTTATCCAAGTAGTAAATGACTATTTCCTTTTCCTGAGAAACCCACAAGAATTTTGACAGAATATATATTTGTTTTTATACTGCCTATCTGAATGACAGGCAATTCTACCTTGATCAGTGTGGCTTTTTTGTTGTTTTTATATAATTATAAGACTCATCCTAAGTCTTTTCAGGGTTCTTGCTAGGATGTTCTGTGTTTCTCACGAGTGCTCCTATGTCAATATCATTTATACAATTTGCTCTGATTTTCCCCAATGCTCCCTGATACAGTATTGTGAAAAGGAAGTTCCATGAATACTGACCAAGCTGGTTGTTTTATTCTAAATCCAGCAACTGCTTTGAGGTCAAGTCCATTCCTTCCTCAGGATCCAGCCAGGTAGTATAATGGCATAACCTCACTATTGAACTATTTACCAGTAAAGGAGGCATATGTAGGCAGATCCTGGGGTTTCACATGTCATTTTTAAAGGAATTCCTTTGTGCCATCCTTCACAAAGGAGAGAACATTTGTGGAAACGACTGAGGTATATTCTTGAAGGCAGAGGGCTTAGCTGAAGCCTGACTATTCCTGATTTGCAGATATACATTCCTAGCTATTCAGATCCTATGATGTGGTACACCATTCTTTTTCATTAAGATAACTGGCTTTTACTTCATAGATATATGATTGGGAATTTAAGCTTCACTGGAACTCTGTTGCTTAGATGATTATTTTCTAGGCATGGGCAGCTTTCTCTGTTCCTAAAATGCAGGAATAAAAATTATTTTTGGTTTACAAGAGATGCCTTCTAGTCTTTTGTTGTTGTTGTTTTGTTTTTTCGAGACAGGGTTTCTCTGTGCAGCTTTGGAGCCTATCCTGGCACTTGCTCTGGGGACCAGGCTGGCCTTGAACTCACAGAGATCCACCAGCCTCTGCCTCCCGAGTGCTGGGATTAAAGGCGTGCTCCACCAACACCCGGCTGGCCTTCTAGTCTTAATTGCCTTTGTTACATTATTGTAAGGCATCAATTATACTTTATAAAGCCTTCTCTTTCCATTCTTACTAGTGAATTTCCTTCTAAGTAAATCATATCCCAGTTGCACATGTAAAAATGTTAACAGTGAATTGTTATTTTAACACTGATTCCTGCACCACTTCTCTCCAGTGAAGAAAGTCTCAGTGCCACTTACAAGGCTGATGTTCCAGCTTCAGGATGCCATTCTAATGTTTGCTTTCTCAGACTAGCCAGCACAAGATTAGCAATTTGGGTCTCTGAGATGGAAAGTAGTATACAGGAGTGCCATCAAAGAATGATTCAAGGATCAACATCTGTCTAAAAAGATAGGAACCTGGATTGGTCAGACAGAGAATTTGGTCTATGACTTTTCTCAGCCAAGGCTTTAATCCCCCGCTTTGGGAAGTATCAGTGCTGAAAAGTCCTTCACAATTTCCCATTTTGCAGTAAGGATGCTATGTCTTTAAACTTTACCCATAGTGAACCATTGGATATAGGGTAGCCTTGGAAATATCCAGTTATTTTTTCAGCCAAGGCCAAGTGCCAACAGGTTTGCCAGCATCTAGGGAACTGAGGTCTTCGGTTTCTGAAGGCAAATTTGACTAAAAGATCAAAGCATTCCATGGAAGATTTTGGTGCATAAGATTACCTGGAAGAGTGGGAACCTCTGAAAGAAGGCCTGTATAGCAAGAAGACAGTGCTGGGCATGTTTTCAGGAAGGCTGATCTAATTCTGAAGTCCCAAGGCACTGAGGAAGAGAAAGTTCAAGTGTTTAAAGAACAAAAGGTCAGTGGTTGACACATTGTGAGAGAAGAGGAGTGAAATATGTTACCAGTGGAACAAATGTTGCTTTTATTCCCAATGCAGTGAGTAGAAATTAGAGGCCTTTCAGCGGGAGATAATGGATTGATTTATTTATTGAGACAGTGTCTCAATGTAGCCCTGGATGTTCTGGATCTCCCTATGTAGACCAGGCTGGCCTTGAACATACAGCTCCTGCCTCTGCTTCAATCCTGACTGCTGGTACTAAACACATGTGCTACCATGAGCTGCTGTTTTATTTCTTTTTAAAGATATATTTATTTGTTCATATGTCACATGTGCAAGTGTTTTTGCTGGCATGTTTGTATTACCCTATGTGCCTCTGTGGTGCCAGCAGAGGTCAGAAGAGGATATTTTTAGCCTTTAGAACTAGAGTTATAAATGTTTCTGATCAGCCAGGTGGATGCTAGAAACTGAACCCAGGTCTTCAGCAAGAGTAGTCAGTGTTTGAAACCTCTGAGCCATCCTTACAGCAGCTGGACTTGTTTTCTGTTAAGGTTGCTTGCTGGGGTCTGGCCTGTATCAGTCCCATGCTATAGAGGCAATCTTTTCCAGACTGATATCTTAGGGGCTGCAATCAGAACCAGCCTAACAGCTCTGGGTCCATCCCTGAGTGGGGACATGAGGATTGGGAACCTCCTAGTTACACAATGGCTTAAGGATGAGAAAGGGACATCTTGTCATCTCAGAAGGGCTCTCAATTCTTACTGGAGTCCATGGTTTATTCAAGTATCCTCTTAAATAGCTTTTCAACAGTGGGGGTGATAGCAGAAGATATCTATTATCATGTACAAAGCTGATATCAAATATTTCCTTTGATATCACAGTGAAGGGACCAGGTCCCCATTTCGGCAGCCATAACAGCCGAACACATACTTGCCTGACCTTGCCTTGGTCACTAAGAGGTCAGCTGCCTGCCTTGTGGCAAGGAACCAATCAGAAGTTAGCTGGTGGCGCTATGCTTTACGGATAAGTGCACAGCAATGATGCGCAGAGCATAGCAACCACCCTGGGAGGGCCAATGGGCCATAACAACCAGTTGACCAATCAACACAGGGCAAACCCTCCAAGCCTGGAGGCACACCAATCCTGAGCCTGTGCATACCCCTAGACACCCCCCTCACGCTGCCCTATAAGATCTCTATGCAGTGTCTTCGCAGTGTCTTTCTAGCCATCCACCATGGTGGATGGATGGAAGGCCTGAGCTAACATGGGGTTAGCTCGTTAAACAACTGCAATAAAGCCTCTTGCTGTTTGCATCAAGTTTCTGCCTCTGCATGGTGATTGGGGTGACCACTGTCCTGGGCTGAGATCCTGGGGGCCTGAATCTCCAGGGGTCTTTCAACAGAGACACCCCTAAAACCGTACGTCCTCACCAGCCTCTCACCAGTCCCTAGGCACATATACATGCCCTCAGACATTCCACATGGGCACCAGCCTTCCAGCACCAGGCATGTTTCAGTCGCCCTCAGAAGAGGTGTGGGCCCACCCAGGGCCTAGGTCAATTGTTATACAAACTAGGAGCCATTCTCTACCTTGGCCAGGCCATATGGAAGTAACCAGCCTACATCTAAAAGACAATCGGAGCTTCCAGCTCCTGTAATTGAGCTGAGGTTTGCACCCAAAATATCATAATCAGTATTTTGGGGCTCCAACAGTTGCTATAGCTGTAGTATTGGGAATAGGCTAGTTATTCTTAGATTTGTCTGTGTTGTAGAATATTGTAAGATGTGTTACATTTATTTATACTGTGGGACATTTGTTTAATGATGCAAAGATATGTTGCATTTTTTATATTGCATTTGTTTAACTCTGTAAAGTTGTGATTGTGATTCTTTGCCTGTCTAAAACACCTGATTGGTCTAATAAAGAGCTGAAAATTTAGTAGCAACACAGGAGAAAGGAATGGTGGAGCTGCCAGGCAGGGAGAATAAATAGGAGGAGCAAGAGAACAAGGAGAGGAAGACCAGCCAGCCAGCCACAGAGGAAGAGAGAAAGTAAGATACACAGAAGTAAGAAAAGGAAAAACCCCAGAGACAAAAGGCAGATGGGTTCATTTAAGTTAAGGAAAATTGGCAAGAAACAAGTCAAGCTAAGCCTTAGCATTTATAAGTAATAACAAGCCTCTGTGTGTATTTATTTGGGATCTGGGTGGCAGCCCATCAAAAGAGCAAAAGAGAAAAAACAATCAACCACATTGCTGTGACTTGGAATTACCTGAAGAATCATTAAACCATATTGATATCTGGCTCACATTCTAGTCTGAAGTTTTAAAAGCATCAGTGAAGAGTAAGAAAGGAGGTTTCAGGGTGTGATCTCAAGGAAGCTGTGCTGAAGTAGTCCATAGGTCATAATTCTGCTTATCCAAGAGCCTGTCACACAGAGTCTATAAGCATTTCAGCCAGTATGTTTGTCAGGGTAGGGTACCAAATTCTCAAATGAGAGATGCCCGACATCTCCTTGCTCTTTACCAGGCCTGTTATGAAGGAAGACTATCCCATAAACTTAGGATGCTTTGTTTTAAAACAAACGTATCCTGGAAGTTGAGGGAGCCACTAGCCTTGTGCCTGGGAGCTAAACAGAGCAAATGGGAGCCCTAAAAATGGTTAGTGATACTCCCTGTTCAGCATGTGAAAGGTGGCCTGTGAGGTGACTTAAAGGATATATTTGCTACTTTTTTTTATTGCTGTTGATAAGACACTGTGGCCAAGACAATTTATAAAGAAGGGATTTAATGGAGAATTACTTACAGTTTCAGGAGGTTAGAGTCCATGATTATCATGGCAGGGAATATGATGGCAGGGAGCATGACAGCAGGCAGGCAGACATGTAGCTGAGAGCTCACATCTTGAGACAACAACCACAAGGCAGTGAGAAGAAAGCTCCCTGGGAATGGCATGAACATTTGAAATCCCCCCCTCCTCCATCCCCTGCACACACACACTTTCTAAAACAAGGCCAAGCTTCCTAATTTTCCTTATAGTTCCAGCAACTGGAGATGAAGCATTCAAATATACGAGCCCACAGACACACTATCGTTTAAAGCATCTCAGAGGATAAAGCTCCTGTTATAAGGACCAGACTTTAGAGTCCTCAAAACACACACGGCCTTAAATCATGTGAAAGTTTGATGGCTAGATTCACTTGTTTTAATCTGCAATTTGATAACTGTAGGCCAGTAGAACAGTCCTACTCAAACATTTGTGTATTGTTGCCCTATGACCTTTAACTATATATGATCTTTTCAGATGATTTTTTCCTAATTTTATTTACCTGCCCTACAATTTTGAAATTATATTTACTTTTAAGTGATACACAAAAATATGAATTACCCTGTCTCGAAAAACCAAAAAAAAAAACATGAATTATATATTTTAAATAGTGTGCCATGTAATGCTTCAGATTCTGTGGATTCTGCATTGTGACTAAGAATAAATGTGACTATCTCCTCAAACATAGTTATTCATCATAAGGATCTTCAAAACATTTTTATAACCTTTGCAAGATATAGAGCAACATTGCTATCAAGTTACCCTACTATGCAATAACATATCCCAGCTTGTTTATGGCTTTCTGTAACTTAGTTCCCACTCATCAAACCCCAACCACCATGTTGACCTCACTGTCTTTGAACTCTTATAACTAATAGTCTACCCTTAACTACTCAATGCACTGTTCTATTTGTAAGATTTTTTTGTGTCAACTTAAGTTGGCCGAAATTAACTAGGTATTTACTCAAAATTGTTTTGGATTTACTTATAAAGATACATTTTGGAGAGTTTATTGAAACCAACGGACTTTAAATAAGTTGACTTCCATGATGTGGGTGAACCTTCCCTAAATACCTGAAAGCAACAGTTGTGCTGCAGACTATGTTCAGACTCCAATATTAGCTCTCCTCATCTATACACTGTCCACAGACACTTAATAATTTGAACTTACATGCGAGCCAGTTTTTTTTTTAAATAGCAAACATCTCTGTACAAAAATATGCACATGTTCTGTTATTTCTATTTCTTTGGAGAATGCTGACTGTTGTATTACTCTTTATTTGCTGCATGTTGCTCCACTTTATCCAAAGTTAGAATAAGAAAAGTTTCCTACCATTAAAAACAGATTATTGTTCCCTTGGGGGCATTATTGCCTCAGTTGAAAATGTATTATCTAGATTAGGATTATATGTGTTCAAACACCAAAGTCATCATCTTTTAGCTGTATGCTCTGACATTAGTTTGTTTTGACTATGTGTTAAACGTATGAACAACATTATGTAGCTCCCATGAAGAATGAGTTAAGAACTTTAAGACCATGCATAGCACATTGTAGGTTTTGTGGACTATTTAGAATGCTTGCAGTTTACATGTGAAACAAGCTTGTTCCTAATTTAAACTAATAAAAATATTTAAAAAAGAATGCTTATAGTTAGGCAATAAACTATGAAATCTGGGGTAGAGGCACTGAAATTAACAGAGCCAGTTCATATGATAACCAGTAGTACTAGTACTTGAAAACCCTTTGCTACGTGTAGACAGAAAATGATTAAATACATAAATTAAAAAATACAGAATGAAAGCCCCCTAGATGATTCTAATGCACAATAAATTTTGGGAAACAGTGCAGTAGATCAGCAATACCTAGAGCAAAAGTTGGAAGACCAATTAAGGTGGTTATAACAGGACTCTAGGCAAGCGATGGTTGCAGCCACAGTCAAGCGGATTGTTACCAGTGGTAGTTAGAATCAATCATTCTTGGTCATGTTTCTGACCTTCCCCCTCTTTATTATAACTCCCTTGCTTCTTTTAGTGCAGCTCCCGAATTTACCAAGTTTGTTGATGCTTTAGCATCTTTGTACTTGCTCTGTTGTCTAACTGGAATCCTTGCCCCACATTTTTGCCAGGCTTGCTGTACACCTGGATAGAAAGCCAATTTTTTAGCAACATTTCCTTTCAGATTACTTTTACCCCTGGCCTTACTTGTTTGATTCCTAACCCTTACCCTTGTATATTTATTGTATAGTGTCATCACTACCCAATATCAACGTTCTCCTGCTTCCCTTCACCCTTTGGACTAGAAATTTGGTGGGGTGCGGGGTGTTTATTTTCCCATCTTGTTCCCTCCTCTCTCCTTTGTGTCAGGATTGGATGTGTATCCATTATCTGGGAATCTTATGGTACTTCTGCACCCTGACATGGTGAGATTTATCATCATCACTGCAGTGCTCTTCTTGTATGAACTCCAGTGCCATGTAAACCACAGGGATGAAATTACAAATGAGTGTGTCATTCATGGGGTTAATTGATGTTCCTGATCTGCCTCTATTGGTGCTTCCATCTTTCATCCCAGCCCTCAGAGGCCTGCTTCTCTTTTCTTTGGCCTTGGGAGCCTGCATGTTTATCTAAAGGATATTGATACAGATTAGAGCCCTTCAGAGACATATCCATAGCTAAGTGTTGACACCCAACTTAATTAAATTCTGAATCACCGAGTAATTCTAGGCTATGAGTTCTAACTAGTGTCTGTGTGCTGGGCTCATTCTCATAAAGGACAGCAGGAGTCCCTGGCTTAGGTCTACTCTGTGCTATCTAATTTTATACCCTCTGTTTGTAGAGGATAGTAATACATTTCACCTCCTGTGATACCATAGAACTATGTGTGATTTTTCATTTTTATAGGCTTAAGACAAGTGATGCAACCATTTCTCAAATCAACCTCATGAGACAGAAAAAAAGTGGACATTTCCTGAGCACTTTCTGTATGTCAGTCACTGTGTTAGGTGACACTGTGTTATTCATGTAGTTTTCAAAGGAATCTAGGAGTTAGATGCCATTTATAGATGAAGAAAATGAGATTTAGGAAGATGAAATAATCTGTTGCAGGTTTCACAACTGAGAAATAGTAGCGTCTTTGGGTCTTGTATAGTTGCATACTTAATAAATATGTTTAAAATGCTCCATAAACAAGAGAAGAAAGTATATGAGGCTGGGGAAAACCAGGACCTAATTGCAGAACCTGTTCATGTAAGAAAATGTCTGGAGAAGCACAAAGATCATATAGCATTGGCATTAAGGAGGTCTTTATTTTGTACATACACATAAATCATCATGTCTTCACTTTACAGGAGGTATATGTTTTGACATAAGTTAATTTTTTAAAAAATGGAATGGCTAAGATTCAGATTAGAGTACATTTTAAAATCTGTTTTTATTCTAGTATTTACAATAGAAATAGCATCTACAGGAAAAATGTAGCATCTATGTAATGATTATCAAATATTTATATTCTGCATAAGTGTTAATTTTGGGGTGTAATCATATATCCCAATTACAGAGGTAAGTGTATAGGACCTCAGCATAACAGAGTGAGAAAACCAACGAGAATGGAGTTTCAACCTCAGCATACAGACATTAGGGCCCCTAATCCTGACTACTGTATCTCATATCTTTAGTCCATGTTAAACATTTGGCAAGATTACAAAGATGCTCAAATACTTACACCTTTGCAGCATGTTTAGAGTTCAGGTCAATGGAGTTCCTTTCCATGTGCTTCACTGGCCAACTTCTTCTGCCACCCTACCAAAATATCAGAAGATGAACAAATGACATTTGATGATTGAGATCTATCAAGTATGTTCCTCTACTGAAATGCTGGGCCTTCATACAGCAGAAATACTAATTCCAGTTTGAAGTCATTGTGAGAATTGTGGGCCCCAAACTCTGCAGAAATAACAGCCTAGGTTGTCCAATGATGGAGCTCAAGGCCCTGTACAGTGCACTGAATGTTTGCTTCCCTCCAGTTCATATACTCTCAGTCTTGGAGTGATAGTCGCCAGCCATAGAAGGCATGGACTCTATGGAGTGGGTAGATTGAAGTTGGGATTGATTTATAAATGAAGCTTAGTGAAGAAAATAAGCTCACGTTTTGCCAATAGGATACATGTTGAGGGTCTGATATTGTGATTTCTTTTATAACTTAATTAAAAAATAAAACTTGAGAGTAAATGTTAGGGAATAAACCAGAGAGATCCATGGAGCAATGGAAAGGCAATTGATCACCCTCCTCCACTTCTTGGTTAGAAAGGCTGTACTAACCCTCGGCTCCTCCTTTTCCTCCTCGTGTGCCCTTTTCTTTCCCTGAGTCAGCAAGGGAACTCTGTGGTCTGCTCTGTTTAGATAAATGTGGACTTTGTCCTCTGAACTGAGGTCAGACTCTATAGGAGCAATCAACAAAACCAAGACATTATTCTGTAACACAAAGGGGTCCTAACAAGAACCTTGCCATGTTGGCAACTTGATTTTAGTCTGCCAGGCTTCAGAGCACTCAGAAGAAATTTATGTTGTTTACAAACTACACCATCCAAGGAATTTTGTTATGGAAGCTCAAGTGGATAGGAACACAATGGCTTCACACTTCTTCACTGGTCTCTCTACCTGTGCATCTATCTACACATGGTTTTCAGGGCCCATACTGTAATTGCTTGGACACCTCTTTCAGATGACCTTAGGGTTTACTTAAAATAGATAGTTAAGATATGACATAAACATACTGTTGTATCTTCTTATATTTCACCTTTATGATTGTTAATTTTGGATACTTTACACTGTTAAGTTTTAATCCTCCTAGACTAAATGGGGAATTATAGGGGAAGTTGTAGCCATGCCTGCTTAGGGGTGTGCCTGACCACACCTGTGAGGTCAGGGTGACATAGAGCAGGAGGCATTCAGGTGGCTGGTTTCGGTTTCGGTTTCACTTTAGGCTTGCAGTACAGACTACTGCTCACTGGCTGGCTAGGTCGCTCTGTAAGTAAGGCTTTTTCCCTATTAAAATCCCTTGTATTTCTACCTGGCTCTGTATTGGTAATTTCCCACATTAGGAAAGCACAACATTCAAGTGCCTTTTTCATATGTTGCTGGACCAAGTCTTCATTTTCTTATTTAAAGGGGCAAGTAGTATAGCCTAATACATGATGAAAATGCTAAAATTAGAAAGAAGCTAGGAACTATGTCACTACTAGTCTGGGTGCTCTTTTCCTTGGTTGTGGAGTGTGTCATCACAACACAAATCTATTGCAGCCAGACACATGCAAGAATTGATGATGTTTCTCCAAATAAATGATTATCATTTTGTTATGTTAAAAATACATACTGTGAAATTTACCACCTTACTAAATTTTGAGTGTACAGTATAGGATTAAGCAATTATTATTGAATAATGCTCTGTCCTGCAGTGGGCACCTGAGCCTCGGGTGAGTCTAGTTGCTGCTCTGACACCACCATGAACCCCTGCTTGCTTCTGCCTGAGCCTACCCGGACAAGAGTGGACCTGCCCATACCAGAAGGCCCGCCATGAGTCTGACACACCTCATCCTTGTCCACCCAGCACCCTCTGCCATCCAGTTGCCACCAGAGGCTGAGCCCTCAGCCAGCCACCAGAGAGAGGGAGAGAACCCACCTTCACTCACTGGAAGAAGGGATAGGAAGAGAGTAAGAACACACTCAAAAACAGAAAGACCAATATGACACCAATAGAATCTAGGGACTCCACACCATCAGGATCTGAAAAGTCCAACACAAAGGATGAAGAAGAGATGGACCTCAAAAAGTATTTTAGGAAGATAATAGAGACCTTTAAAGCGGGAATAAGAAAATCCCTTAAAGAAATAGGAGGAAAAACAAGCAAAAAATTACATGAAATGGAGGAAAAGACAAACCAAAAAATTCAAGAAGTAAACAAATCTCATTTATCATTTTTTATTTGAATTAGAAACAAGATTGAATTACATGACAATCCCAGTTCCCTTCTCCCTCCCTTCCTCCCTTATCTCCCCCAAATAAAATGCTACCTATCACATATCCTTTCTTCTAATCTACACCTGACTCAAACTATCTGCTCACACATGACCTCTGCATCCTTCCTCTTCTTCCCTTCCCATTCTCATAGCTCCCTACCCCATCTTCCTATGCATCCAATTTGCTCAGGGGATGGTGACCCTTTCCCCTTCTCCAGGGGACAATGGTTGTCTTTTTGGGGTCCTCCTTGTTTGCTAGTTTCTCTGGCGGTGTGGATAATAGGCTGGTAACCCTTTACTCTAAGTCTAACATTCACATATGAGAGAGTACATATCATGTTTGTCTTTTGTGATTGGGTTACCTCGCTCAGAATGGTTTCTTCGAGTTCCATCAATTTTCCTGCAAATTTCAAGATTCCATTTTTTTTCCTGCTGTGTAATATTCCATTGTGTAAATGTACCACATTTTCTCTATCCATTCTTCGGTTGAGGGGAATCTAGGCTGCTTCTAGTTTCTGGCTATTACAAATAGTGTTGCTATGAACATGGTTGAACAGATGTTCTTGTTGTATGAATGTGCTTCTTTGGGTATATGCCTAGGAGTGGAATTGCTGGATCTTGTGGTAGACTGACTCCCATTTTCTTGAGGAGTAGCCATACTGATTTCCAAAGTGGCTGTACAAGTTGGCACTCCCACCAGCAGTGGAGGAGTGTTCCCCTTTCTCCACATCCTCTCCAGCATAAACTGTCATTGGTGTTTTTGATTTTAGCCATTCTGACAGGAGTAAGATGGTATCTCAGAGTTGTTTTGATTTGCATTTCCCTGATGGCTAAGGATGTTGAACACTTTCTGTTTGCCTTTCAGCCATTTTAGATTCCTCTATTGAGAATTGTCTATTTAGTACTGTACCCCATTTTTTAATTGGATTGTTTGGTTTTTGGAGACTAGTTTCTTGAGTTCTTTGTATATTTTGGAGATCATCCCTCTGTCAGATGTGGGGTGGGTGAATATCTTTTCCCAGTCTGTGGGCTGTCGTTTTGTCTTGCTGACTATGTCCTTTGCCTTACAGAAGCTTCTCAGTTTCAGAAGGTCCCATTTATCAATTGTTGATCTCAGTGTCTGTGCTACTGGTATTATGTTCAGGAAGCAGTCTCCTGTACCAGTTAATTCAAGGATATTTCTCGCTTTATCTTCTAATAGGTACAGTGTGGCTGGGTATATGTTGAGGTCTTTGATCCATTTTCACTTATGTTTTGTTCAGGGTAAAAGGCTTGGATCTATCTGTAGTCTTCTACATGTCTGCATCCAGTTATGCCAGCACAATTTGTTGAAGATGTTCTCTTTGTTCCAGTGTATATATTTGGATTGTTTGTCAAAAATCAGGTGTTCATAGGTGTGTGGGTTAATATCAGGGTTTTCAACTCTATTCCATTAGTCTACCTGTCTATTTTTGTGCCAATACCAAGCTGTTTTCAGGACTATAGCTTTGTAATAGAGCTTGAAGTCAGGGATGGTGATGCCTCCAGAAGTTTCTTTATTGTACAGTGTTGTTTTTGCTATCCTGAGTCTTGTTTTTCATATAAAGTTGAGAAATGTTCTTTCAATGTCTGTGAAGAATTGTGCTGGGTTTTTCACTAAATAACTAAAATGTTTACAGGGTTGTTTTCTCTATCCTGGGTGTTTTGTTTCTCCATACAAAGTTGAGAATTGTTCTTTCAAGGGCAGTGAAGAATTGTGTTGGGATTTTGATGGGATTGCATTGAATCTGTAGATTGGTTTTGGCTAGATGGCTATTTTTACTATGTTGATCCTGACTATCCAAGAGCATGGGGGATCTTTCCATTTTCGGGTAGCTTCTTTAATTTCTTTCTTTAGAACTCAAAATTCTTATGGTATAGGTCTTCCACTTTTTTGGTTAGTGTTACCCAAAGGTATTTTATGTTGTTTGTGGCAATTGTAAAGGGTGATATTTCTCTGATTTCTTTCTTCACCAATGTGTCATCGGTATATAGTAGTGCTACAGATTTTTTGACTTAATCTTGTATCCTGCCAATTTGCTGAAGGTGTTTATCAGCTGTAGGAGTTCCCTAGTAGAGTTTTTCAGGTCACTTATGTAGACTATCATTATCTGCAAATAGTGAGAGTTTGCCTTCTCATTTTCTGATTTGTATTCCCTTGATCTCATTTTGTTGTCTTACTGCTCTACTTAGAATGTCAATGAAAATATTGAAGAGGTATGGAGAGAATGGACAGCCTTGTCTTGTCCCTGATTTTAAAGGAATTGCATTGTATTTCTCTCCATTTAATTTGATGTTGGCTGTCCATTGCTTGCTGTTATATTGCTTTTATTGTGTTGAGGTATGTTACTATTATCCCTGATTTCTCCAAGACCTTTATCATGAAGGGGTGTTGGATTTTGTCAAAGGCATTTTGGCATCTAGTGAGATGATCATGTGTTTTTTTTTCCTCAGTCTGTTTATATGGTGGATTACATTGATGGATTTTCATTATGTTGAACCGTCCTTGCATCCCTAGGATTAAGCCTACTTGATCATGGTGGATGATTTCTCTGATGTGTTCTTGGATTTGATTTGTCAGTATTTTATTCAGAATTTTTGCATCAATGTTCCTGAGGGATATAGGTCTGTAGTTCTCTTTCTTAGTTGTATCATTTTTGCTTGGGTATCAAGGTTATTGAAGCCACATATAAAGAGTTTGGCAATGACCCTTCTGCATCTATTGTGTGGAATACTTTGAGGAGAACTGGTATTTGCTGTACCTTGAATTTCTGGTAGAATTCTGCACTGAAGCCATCTGGCCCGGGGCTTTTTTTGGTTGGGAGACGTCTGATGACTGTTTCAATTTCATTAGGGGTTATAAGTCTATTTAAATTGCTTATTTATTCTTGGTTTAATTTTGGTAAGTGGAATCTGTCCAGAAAATTGTTCATTTCCTTTAGATTTTCAACTTTTGAGAAATATAAGTTTTCGAAGTATGACCTGATGATTCTCTGGATTTCCTCTGCGTTTGTTGTTATGTCCCCCTTTTCATTCCTGATTTTATTAATTTGAATGTTCACTCTTTGTTGTTTGGTAAGTTTGGTTAAAGGTTTTTCTATCTTGTGGATTTTCTCGAAGAACCAACTCTTCCTTATGTTGCTTCTTTGTATTGTTCTCCTAGTTTCCATTTTATTGATTTCAGTCCTCAATTTGATTATTTCCTGGCATCTGCTCCTCCAGGATGTATTGGCTTCTTTGTTTTCTAAAGCTTTCAGTTGTGCTGTTAATTCTCTAGTGTGATTATTCTCCTGTTTCTTCATGTGGCCACTTAGCGCTATGAACTTTCCTCTTAGCACTGCTTCCAAAGTATCCCATAGGATTGGATATGTTGTGTCTGCATTCACATTGAATTCTAGGAAACCTTTAATTTCATTTTATTTCTTCTTTGACCCAGGAATTGTGTAATTGGGTATTACTTAATATCCATGTGTTTGTAGGTTTTCTGTAATTCGTGTTGCTGTTTAATTCTAAATTTAAAGCATGGTGGTCTGATAAGACACAGGGTGTTATTTCAAGTTTTTTGTACCTATTGAGGTTTGCTATATTGCCAAGTATGTGGTTGATTTTAGAGAAGGTTCCAAGAAGGTAAATTGTTTTGTATTTGGATGGAATGTTATATAGATATTTGTTAATTCCAATTGTGCCATAACTTTTATTAGTTCTTTTGTTTCTTTGTTAAGTTTCTGTCTGGTGTTCCTGTCCAGTGGTGAGAGTGGGGTGTTGAATCTCACACTATAAGTGTATGTGGTTTTATGTGTGATTTGAGTTTTAGCAATTTTTTTTTTTTTTAACAAACTTGGATGCCTTTTTATTTGGGGCATAAATGATCAGAATTGAAACTTCATCCTGATGGTTTTCTCCTGTGATGAGTAGGAAGTGACCTTCTTCATCTCTTTTGATTGATTTTAGTTTAAAGTCCAATTTGTTGGATATTAGGATTGCTACCCCCGCTTGTTTCTTGGATCCATTTGATTGGAAGAACTTTCCCCAACCTTTAATTCTTAGGCACCATCTGTCTTTGAAGTTGAGGTGTGTTCCTTGTATGCAGCAGAAGAAAGGATTCTGTCTTCTTATCCATTCTGCTAATCTGTGTCTTTTTATAGGGGAGTTAAGACCATTAATGTTGATGGATATTAATGACCATTGATTGTTCATTCTTGTTTGTTTTTGATTTAGTGATGGTGGCTACATTATGTGTGGGAATCTATCCCTCTTTCCCTTTGGCTATTGGTAAAGTAGGGTGATCTATTGCCTGTATTTTTCTGGTTAGGGTTAACTTCTTTGAGTTGAAGTTTTCCTTCCATTACTTTCTGTATGGCTGGGTTGGTGGATATGTGTTATTTGAATCTGGTTTGGTCATGCAATATCTTGCTTTCTCCATCTATATTGATTGAAAGTTTTGCTGGATATAGCAGTCTGAGTGGGCATCCATGGTCTCTTAGTGTAGGTAGAATACCTATCCAGTTGAATATGTTTTCTGCACCTTTGAGTTGGAGTTCTTACCTTCTTCTACACCAATTATTCTTAGGTTTGGTCTTTTCAGGCAGATCGCTGAGGTCAGATGACTCTCATAAACAAATCTCTTAAAGAATCTAAAGAAAGCCTAGAAAAAATAACCAGAAAAGTGAAGGAAGCACTTGAAATAGTTCAAGACATGAAAAATGAAATAGATACAATTAAAAAAAAACTCAGAATGAGGGGATGCTGTAAATAGAAAGGCTGGATAAATGATCAGGAACTAAAGATATGAGTATAACCAATAGAATTCAAGAGACTGAAGAAAGAATCTCAGTTGTGGAAGACTCGATATAGGATACACAGACATTGACCAAAGAAAATCTCAAGTCCAACAAATCTCTAACACAAAATATCCAGGAAATATGGGACACGGTGAAAAGGCCAAACCTAAGAATAATAGGTATAGAAGAAGGTGAAGAAATACAGTTCAAAGGTACAGAAAACATATTCAACAAAATCATAGAAGAAAACTTCCCCAACCAACAGAAGAATATGACTATGAAAGTACAAGAAGCTTACAGAATACCAAACAGACTGTACCACAAAAAGAAGTCCCCCCCCCCGACACATAATAATCAAAACTACAAACCGACAGAATAAAGAGAAAATATTAAGATCAGCAAAGGAAAAAGGCCAAGTAACATATAAAGGCAAACCTATCAGAATCACTCCCGACATCTCAATGGAAACTTTGAAAGCCAGAA
Source organism: Cricetulus griseus (assembly GCF_003668045.3). Lineage (NCBI taxonomy): Eukaryota > Metazoa > Chordata > Mammalia > Rodentia > Cricetidae > Cricetulus > Cricetulus griseus. Next base: position 5,655,426 of record NC_048604.1, read on the forward strand.
AGTCCGGGATAGATATCCTACAAATACTAAGGGAGCATGGATGCCAACGCGGACTACTGTACCCAGCAAAACTTTCAATCACTGTAGATGGACAAAACAAGATATTCCATGAAAAAAACAGACTTAAACAACACATATCCACAAATACAGCACTACAGAAAGTTCTGGAAGGAAAACTCCAAACCAACGAAGATAACTACACTCACAAATACACAGGCAATAAATAATCCAATTTTACCAAACATGAAATGAAACAGGAGGGTGAAATACACACACAATGACACCACCAACAATAAATCCAAAACAAACAAGAACCAACAAAATCAATGGACATTAATATCCCCTCAATGTCAATGGTCTTAACCTGCCCATAAAACCATACAGGCAAAAGAATGGATATGAAGTGTGACTCCATCCTTCTGCTGCATACAAGAAACACATCTCAACTTCAAAGACAGGCAATACCTCAGAGTAAAGGGTTGGGAAAAGATTTTCCAATCAAACAGGCCCAAGAAACAAGCTGGTGTAGCAATCCTAATATCTAACAAATTAGACTTCAAACTAAAATCAATAAAAAAGAGATGAAGAAGGGAATTTCATACTCATCACAGGAAAAGTTAATCAAGATGAAGTCTCAATCCTGAACATCTATGCCCCAAATACAAAGGCACCCACATTTGTAAAAGAAACATTACTAAAGCTCAAACTACACCTAAAACCACACACACTTACAGTATGAGACTTCAACACCCTGCTTTCACCACTAGACAGGACCACCAGATAGAAACATAACAAAGAAACAAAGGATCTAACAGAAATTATGTCCCAAATGGGTTTAACAGATATCTATAGAATATTCCATCCAAATATAAAAGAATATACCTTCTTCTCGGCGCCACATGGAACCTTCTCTAAAATTGACCACATAATTGGCAACAAAGCAAACCTCCACAGATACAAAAGAATTGAAATAACCCCCTGTATCTTATCAGATCACCATGCTTTAAAGTTAGAATTCAACAGCAATACCAATTGCAGAAAACCTATAATCTTGTGGAAACTGAATAACACCCAATTGCACCATTCCTGGGTTGAGGAAAAGATAAAAACAGAAATTAAAGACTTCCTAGAATTCAATGAGAATGTAGACACAACATACCCAAACATATGGGAAACTCTGAATGCTGAGAGGAAAGTTCATAGCACTAAGTGCCCACATGAAGAAACTGGAGAAAAGTCACTCTAGAGAACTGACAGAACAACTGAAATATTTAGAGCAAAAAGAAACAAACTCACCAAGAAGGAGTAGACACCAGGAAATAATCAAACTGAGGCCTGAAATCAGTAAAGTAGAAACTAAGAAAACATTCCAAATAATCAATGAAACAAAGAGTTGGTTCTTTGAGAAGATCAACTCGATAGACAAACCTCTATCCAAACTTACCAAAAGGCAGAGGGAGAGCATGCTAATTAACAATATCAGAAATGAAAAGAGGGATATAACAACGGACACTGAGGAATTCCAGAGAATCATCAGGTCATACTTCGAAAACCTGTAGTCCATAATATTCAAAATATAAAGGAAATGGACAATTTTCTGCATTGATATCACTTACCAAAATTAAACCAAGAACAGATTAGCAGTTTAAATCGACCTATAACCCCTAATGAAATAGAATCAGTCAACAAAAGCCTCCCAACCAAAAAAGCCCAGGGCCAGATGGCTTCACTGCAGAATTCTACCAGAAATTCAAACAAGAGGTAATACCAGTACTCCTCAAATTGTTCCACACAATAGAAGCAGAAGGGCCATTATCAAACACTTTTTATGAGACTACAATCACTTTGATACCCAAGCCACACAAAGATACAACTAACAAGGAGAACTACACACCAATATGCCCCATGAACATCGATGCAAAATACTCAACAAAATATTGGCAAATCGAACCCAGAATACATCAGGAAAACCATCCAATATTATCAAGTACGCTTCATCCCAGGGATTCAAGGATGGTTCAACATACAAAAATCCATCAATGTAATGCACCATATAAACAAACTGAAAGAGAAAACCACATGATCATCTTACTAAATGCTGAAAAAACCTTTGACAAAATCCAACATCACTTCATGATAATGATCTTGGAGAGAACAGGAATAACAGGAACATATCTAAACATGATAAAAGCAATATACACCAAACCAACAGCCAACATCACCTAAATGGAGAGAAAATCAAAGCGATTACTCTAAAATCAGTAACAAGTCAAGGCTGTCCACTCTCTCCATATCTCTTCAATATTGTACTTGAAATTCTAGCTAGAGCAATAAGACAAGAAAAGGAGATTAAAGGGATACAAATTGGAAAGGAAGAAGTCAAACTTTCACTAATTGCAAATGATATGTTAGTCTACATAAGTGACCCGAAAAACTCTACCAGGGAAATCTTACAGCTGATAAACACCTTCAGCAAAGTAGCAGGATACAAAATTAACTCAAAAAATCAGTAGCCGTACTATATATAGAAGATAAATGCAATGAGAAAGAAATCAGAGAAACATCACCCTTCACAATATCCACAAGCAACATAAAATATCTTGGGATAATGCTAACCCAAAAAAGTGAAAGACATGGAAAGTAAGAACTTTGAGTCTTTAAAGAAAGAAATTAAAGAAGATACCAGAAAATGGAAAGATCTTCCATCCTCTTGGAATCAACATAGTAAAAATGGCAATCTTGCCAAAAGTAATCTACAGATTCAACACAATCCCCATCAAAATCCAAACACAGTTCTTCACAGACCCTGGAAGAACAATTCTCCCCTTTATATGGAAAAACAAACAATCCATGATACCCAAAACAACTCTGTACAATAAAGGATCCTCTGGAGGCATCACCATCCCTGACTTCAAGCCCTATTATAGAGCCATAGTTCAGAAAATAGCTTGACATTGGCACAAAAATAGACAGAGAGAGGAATGGAATCGAATTGAAAATCCTGATATTAACCCACACACATACGAACACCTTATTTTTGACAAAGATGCTAAATCTATACAATAGAAAAAAGTTAGCATCTTCAACAAATGGTGCTGGCACAACTCTATTCGGACATGTAGACGATTGCAGATAGATCCATATCTGTCACCATGCACAAAACTGAAGTGCAAATGGATCAAAGATCTCAACATAAATCTAGCCACACTAACTCTTCTAGAAGAGAAAGTGGGAGATACCCTTGAACAAATTGGCACAGGAGACTGCTTCCTGAACATTACACCAGTAGCACAGACATTGAGATCTGCAATTAATAAATGGGAACTCTTGAAACTGGGAAGCTTCTGTAAGGCAAAGGACACAGTCAGTAAGACAAAAGATAGCCCACAGAATGGGAAAAGATTCTCACTAACCCCACATCTGACAGAGGGCTGATTTCCAAAATATAAAATGATCTCAAGAAGCTAGCCACTAAAACACCAAACAATGAAATTAAAAAGTGGGGTACAGAACTAAATAGAGAATTCTCAACAGCGGAATCTGAAATGGCTGAAAGACACTTAAGAATTGCTCAAAATCCTTGGCCATCAGAGAAATGCAACTCAAAACAGCTCTGAGATCCCATCTTACACTGGTCAGTATGGCTAAAATTAAAATTAAAATCACAAATGACAATATATGCTGGAGAGGATGTGAAGAAAAAGGAACACTCCTCCATTGCTGGTGGGAGTACAAACTTGGAAGACCACTTTGGAAATCTGTATGGCAATTGCTCAGAAAAAATGGGAATCAGTCTACCTTAAGATCCAGCAATTCTTCTCTTGGGCATATACCCAAATAATGCACACCCATACAACAAGGACATATGTTCAACTATGTTCATGGCTGCATTGATTGTAATAGCCAGAACCTGGAAGCAACGTAGATCCCCCTCAACTGAAGAATGAATAGAGAAAATGTGGTACATTTATACAATGGAATACTACTCAGCAAAAAATAAATAAATAAAAATAAAAAGCAATGGAATCTTGAAATTTGCAGGCAAATAAATGGAACTAGAAGAAACCATACTGAGTGAGGTAACCCAATCACAAAAAAAAGACAAACATGGTATGTACTCACTCATATATAAATTTTAGACATAGAGCAAAGGATTACCAGCCTACAATCCTCTTCACCAAAGAAACTAGGAAACAAGAAAGACTCTAAGGGAAAAATGCATGGACCCCAGGAATGGGATGGGGCAGTAACTCCTGAGCTAATTGGGAGCATGAGGGTAGGGGAAAGGGAGCTGCCAGAATGAGAGGAGGAGAAGAGGAGAGGAGAGGGGAAATGGAGAAGCAGAAATACTGAGTTGGGGGAAGAATAGAGTAGAGCAGGATGAGAGATACCATATCAGAGTGAGCCATTATAGGTCCGAGGATAGAACTGGCACTAGTGAGATTTCCAGAGACCTACAAGGATGACATGGAATGACAATCTAGGCAATGGTGGAGAAGATAACCTAAATGCCCTTCCCCTATAATGAGACTAATGACTACTTTTTATGCCATCCTAGAGCTCTCATCCATCTGATGGAAGCAGAGGCAGACACCCACAGATATACACTGAGCTGAACTCTGGAACCTATTTGCAGAGAGGGAGGAATGAAGATCAAAGGGGTCAGTAACAGGCTGATGAACCCAACAGAAACAGCTGGCCTGAACAAGGGAGAGCACATGGACCCCAGACTGCTGTCTTGGAGGCCAGCACAGGACTGATCCAGACCCCTGAACATGGATGTCAATGAGGAGGCCTCTGCACTCTAGGGGGCCCCTGGTAGTGGATTAGTATTTTTCCCTGGTGTAAGAAGGGACTTTGAGAGCCCATCCCAAGTGAAGGGATGCACTCTTGGTCTGTACACATAGAGAAGGGCCTAGACCCTGTCCAGGATGATGTGGTGGACTTTGGGGAGCCCCCATAGAGGGCCCTACCTTGCCTCGGGAGTGTGGGGTGAATGGGGGGTAGGTTGGGGGCAGTGATGGGAGAGGGGAGGAGAGTGAGAAGGGATTGACATGTGAAGCAAGCTGGTTCCTAATTTGAACTAATAAAAAATTTAAAAAATATTGAGTAACAAATTTTTGATTTATTTCATCACAGTAGCCCCTGAAACCTACCTTCATTTTGTTTCTATGAGATTGACTGCTGTAGATGTTACATGTGCATTTTTCCATTATTTTCTCTTCTGTACTTAGCTTGTTTCCTTTATCACATTTTGCTTTATGTTTACCAGTGTTGTAACATGACAGAATTTGCTTCTTCTAAAGGCTGAAGGCTATTCTGTATTAGTATACTGTATTAGTTCCACTTCTGTTGGTGTTTCTAACACAGTTCACAGAAATGATTTAAAGGGGAAAATATTATTTTGGATTGAAATTCTAGAGACTTTCAGTGTTTATATCTGTGAAATGGGTGTTCATACCACAACAAACTAGACAGCAAAGAGAGCACACTGAAACTCCGACTGCATAATTTTTAAAGAGCTGAACCTCATGTCCTACTTTTGTCAGCCTGTCACAACTTCCTAAAGGTTCCTTACCTTTTAAAATAACACTAAAACCTGGAAGGCTATTGTTCAAAATAAACCTGTGGGTTACACTTCAAATTAAAACTACAAGGTAATTATGACAGCCTTTTATCACTCTACTCATTCATCTGATGATTAACATTTTAAATTGTGTATACCTCGAATGATGCCACAATGAATACAGGAGTTCAAGCATCTATTCCATGTAAAAATTTGATGTTCTATGGATTAATACACAGAAGCAGGATTACAGGATCATATTATAATCCCCTGTTTAATAGTCTGGGGAAAAATTTTTGTAATGGCTGAACCAATTTACATTCTCAACAATAGGGTACAAGGATTACCTTTTATCCACAACCTCATCAATGGTTATCTTCTGTTTTGTTTTGTGCTTTTCATGTAGTTATTATAACAGGTATGGGACAGGATATCTCTTTAATCATATTTTTAATGTTACATTTTTGGTGCAGGAGAACTTACCAAATACCAGCATTGGCATAACAAGATTTAGAGGCTTTGTTTTTGAAAGGAAATTTTATTTGCTTTTCTGTGTTCTCAGTTTGAAGCATATTTGTTTAACAGGAAGTATGTGTACTTAATCCTGATTAGAATCTGTTGCACTGGAGAAAATTCTTGGCTTCTGTGAGTTATTATCTCTGATGAGAGAGAACTTAGATGAAGACTGAGAATAACTACTAATCTAGCCTAAATCAGAAATCATTGATTACTGACATTTGTTCTTCTTCTCAATTTAGAGACTTGTTCTTATTAGTTGTAAATGGTGAAATTAAACGTTCACAAATTAGCCAGTGGACAAATTATATCACAAGGATTAAAGCACCTCCAAATGTGATCACTCCCATCTTTTACATGGCACATGGGCTTGTACAGCATTAGTTGAGAGCATTCTTTAATCTATGTCCTCTGAGAAAAAGGCTCTCGCTGTATATGCCATCAATAAAGGATCAGAATGTGATTTAGCTAGTGCTCTCAAGAGCACTGCCACATGTCACATTGGAGTGCCTGCCACAGTATTCATATCACCACTGCAAAAGCCATTTGCCATGATGTTTCAGTTATAAACACTAAGAATAGGTAAAATCCATTTCACACCAAATTTACCAAGTTATTTTTCAACCCATTCCTAAAACTGTCAAAATGTAGAAGATGTGGGCATGTTAGTGCGGTTTGGAATGTCTGGGCTACAAGCCACTTAGGAAGTGAGACTTTCCTACTCAGCCTCATCTTTGGAGAGGGTCTTAGCAGAGGAGGTGATGCAAAAGGAACTCCTATGTAAATTCCTGGCAGGTACAAAATGCCCCTTTCTGTAGTTAGGTCAGTTTTAACTCTGAGAAACTATAAAATGAATAGATGACATGGTTTACATTCTGCTTGGTAGGCAAGAAGTTGGATTTTTCCTATCAAAGTATGGAGGGGGGATGCAAGAAGGTTTGCAATGCTCTGTGTGTACCATCTTCCTGGATAAATGGCCTCCATTTTTGAAATCAGCTTTATTAGATCTTCATGTCTGTTGGAATATGTGGAGAAAATCAAGGTTTCCAATAGAGACAAAGTCTGTTTGTTTCAGTAGACCAATATAGGGACAAAACAAGTGAGATTTTCCTCCAAGTCCTCCCCATCCTCTGCTGAGTTTGGCATTTTACAAGCATATTTTGCTCATCACCTTTTTTCATGTTAGAATTTGTTAATGCTGAGGCAAAATCTCATCCAGATGTTGTTGAATCCATTACAATTACAAAAGGTCAAAAAGTCCTTTTGATGTCCTGACAACCTAAAAAAGCCTTTGCCAACTTCTTCCTCTCCACTGAGATGGAAAGAACAGCACAAGACTCCAGTGGGTCATGTCCTTATTTCAGAACTTAGAAGTCAAGAGTATTCAAGGACTTAAACATTAGCATGCAACATATATATTGACTATTGGAGGAATAGCCTGTGTTTAAAAATTGTCAAGTGAAGGAAACAGTTCCATCTGAGATTTACATATGCAGGCAACTTGTTTGACATGTATGCCAGATTTGGAAACTACAGTGACCCTGTAAGAAAAGTATTGTGTAACATATATTTGTTTTCTGTCTTCATGTCATCTCCATGTGAAATACAAGTCATACAATTGTGTGCAACTGGGAAGGAGCAATGCAATGAGAGTCAACTATTTTTACAATATTCTAACCTTCACTATAGGAACCCTGGTTTCAAATGCCCAAGAGCAGAGACTAAACCGATTACATAATGTGGAAGGCTACTTACTGTAAATACAACCATGACTCTTAATTAAAACATTACAAATGTCAGGATTGCAACAGAAAAGTTCTGAAATGAGTTAATAGAATCATCTCAGGCATGGGCCCTCTTTGTTTTTGTACAAACTCTATTCTTTTGGAATCAGCTTTGGCTACATTAAGTTTCCAGTTGTTACAGGAGATACAGTGTGATTGTGTCTTGTCCATATAACACACTAGATAAAATTGGATTATGGACTTGGAGAAAAGGCATGACAGTACCTACTCCAGGTATTCTGTTCCTAACAGTAGGCCAAGAAGTTTGCTGTCCTCAACTTAGCACACAGCATTTGGTTTAATGAGGTTTCCCAGTATGTCCAATGGAGCATTCATTTCTTGTTCACTGTTTGCACACACAAGATACAATACACTAAACATTTAGAAGGCAGAGCAAAACAGATCTTGAAACTAATAAATAATAATAGAACACTGGGGAAAATATTTCTAGTTCAGAGAATTGTGGAATATTTACAGTTTAGAAATCTGTTATTTATGTTTTTAAAGAGTTTGAAGAAGTTTCAGACAGAGTACTATAAAACCTAATAGAAAAATATGGAAAAGACCCAAGAGGGTAACTCATAAGACATATATAAACCTACCCTTTATCCCTGTTAAGCATACATTTATTTATTTATTTGTTCATTCATTCATTCATTCTTTTTGTGGGGGCAAACTGCCATGGTTTGTATGAAGAAGAGGAAAATTTGCAGAGCTCAGCTGTCTCCATCCATCATGTGGGTTCTGAGTATCAAGCTCATATCATCAATTTCGATAGTAAGTTCTTTCACTATTTGGAGCCAGTGAGAAGGGCTAGTGGGTTAAAGTGCCTGCCTCCAAGACTGACAACCTGAATCCTTTGATGGGTCCCTCATGATGCAGGGAGAGAACTGACTACTACAAGTTTTTTCTCTGATCTCCATTTATGCTCTGTGTGTTGCCATACACACATGCATGCACAGAAGATAAATAAAACTTAAATAAATAAAGTTGTTTAATAAGCTAAGTACAACAGACTGAATATCTGTATTTCCCTAAATTTACAAATTGAAATTCTGAGAGGTGAGACAGTTATATTAGAAGGTGAAGCTATTATGAGGAGTTTGGATGGAGATGCTGAATTTCTCATGGGTGATTTAGTGCCTGACTGATTTTAGTGAATTAGTACCCTTATAAAATATGGCACAGAGTGATCTATTTTCCCTTCTTGAGAACATAGTGAAAAGTGATATCTTTAATCCAGGACACACCATATCTGCCAGTGTTTTAGTCTCAGATGGGACAGCTTCTCAAACTGTGAGACATAATTTCTGTTGTATACAAGCCCCCAAGTTTATGACTTTGTTACAGCAGCCCAGGAAGGCTAAAACAAAATGATGTTTTAAATTAATTTAGAATTTAAAATGCAAATTAAAAACACATATCAAGGATGAGAAATTGGATCAAAATGTACAGATTTAGAATTAGGTAAGAACATTAAAATACTATAACTGCATTTCATATGTTAGAGTTTAGTAGGATTGTGGAGCTTAAGAAGACTACCTAAAATAATACTCATGGATATGAAAGACACAGTGTCTATCTGGCTATAATTGTAAATGCTATATGTGGGGTTAATAATGAATTAAATGTGACAGAAAGTCTATACTTGGAGCTGTAGCACAAGAAACATATACAATGAAACAGAGTATGGCAGTGGTGGCTCATTCTGATGAAGCAGAAGTTTATCACAGGAATTTCAGGGCTGGTTAAACATTTGAAAATCAAGCAATGCAAACAAGCACTCCTTACAGATATTCTTATCAGGCTAGGAATACAAGGAAACTTTATCAGTCAGACAAAACAAAAGGAAACATGACAATGGGAAACTGAAGCTTATCCAGAGATTTTAGGCTATATTTTCTCATCGATTGAAAATATAATATTCCAAACAGAAGGAAATATTTCTTCACATTTTCTCCTCAGCATAACACATGTTGTGTAATACTAATAAATTTAATAAATACCTACCCAGAAAATAAACATAACACCAAAACTCCTTGTATCAATGGTCTTACAAGTAATTACTAATTTAAAATGTATGATATTTTAGGAAAATGGGAACATATGCCAAAGTTACCATTTAAAAATCCACAAATAATGGAAATGTCTTGTAGGGTTTTTTTTGTTCTGTGGTCTTTTATCCCTTGTTATTGAAAACACAATTTTTCCTCACATAAATATCCTGATTACTATTTCTCCACACTCTACTCCTCCCAGTTCCTCCCTGCCTCCCCTTTCATCTAGATCCAACCCCTTTCTGTCTCTCATTAGAAAACAAACATGCTTTTAAGGGTGAATAATATAATATAATTTAAAATGTAATATAATGATAAAATATAGAGCAAATTTAGTTGACTGTCCAGGTAGCCTGGTGTCCCGTCATTAGGTAACATTTCATCTTTCTGGGGCCTTGATGGAGTTGAAGACTAGAGAATTATAATTATAGTTTTTCTTAATTATGATAAAAATTTAATAGTCACAAAAATAAAATAGATAATAGAATATATTCTATAATTTTGACAAACACAAATAGACTAGATATTCTAGCTAATTCTTACATGATAAGTGTTTGTTGGATATAATTTTACTATGTTAGTTAAAACCTTCCTTTTTAACTAGACAAAAAGGGGGAAATGCTGTGGAATAACCCTCTTGTATACTGTAAAGATTTGTCATTGTGGAGGATGATGGACCTAATAAAACAGGAACAGTTTTTTTCTCTATTCATATCATAAAAATTCTGTAGATAGCACCTGTTAGCTACAGCCCATTTTAGTGCCCCCACCCTGAACAAGCCAAGCTGCACCCAAAATGTCTTAATGACAGTGTGGTTTGTGACCTCAGGAAACACCATCCTTTGTCTTTGAGATAGATTTCAATGGGATAAGGAGGTTGCTGATTTTGAGGGCAGTTATTCCCCTTCCTTCACAGGGTGAAACTGGCTGGCAGCTGAGGTCACTGTCCCCCTTTTGTAGAAGCGTTGTCAATGTCATTCCACATATCACAATGTCATTCCACATATCACACTTCTCACTGCCAGGGTCTCTCTATCCCCTATTGGTCACACCTGTAATGGGAGGTTGTGGGCACTGCCATCTGTGATTCAATTCTTTTTCCCCTACATCTGGTTCACTGTAGCCCCACCTCCTTCCCTTCCTACACATTTGCCTCCTGCCCCACCCCCACAACTACCCCAATCTTCCCAACCACACACCTCCCCTCCACAACCCCTCTTCCCCTCCCCTCCCCAACTCCCAACTTTGCTGTTTCCCCTATTTCCCTTCCTCCCCTACCTCTGGCCCTCCCCTCCCCCATCTGTCACCCTCCCTAGACACCCCACCCTCCCCAGATTCTCCACTCCCCTTCCTCCCATCAGAGAACACACAGGCACAGGTATTTACTCCCAAGAGTTTGAATTTATTATTGCCATCAGTGACCACCAGTAGCTAAAAAGTTAAGGTCTCCAAAGATACCTCTTGGTCAAGAGAGAGACCTCGGGACACTTGGTAGGTGGCTCTAAGATGCCCTGCCTCCATCCCATCCCACTGGAAGTACAGGTCATCAATTGAGGTGCTGATGACACTGTCCTTGCTTGTGTCATCTTCCTCTTCTACTTCGTGGTTAAGTTTCTCATTTAGCCGATGATAATGGCCGAATTTTAGCAGTTTTCTTCCCTTATTTGTCTTAATCAGGGGAGTCTGAGATTTTGCAGGGAATGGCTTCTTCACACACCCTTGATAGAATTTCTTTACTGCCACTGGTTTCTTAAGAGAGCACAAGAAGGCATTGGTTTGGGTAAAGAAGCTGGAGATGGGAAGGGAACAGGGGTTCGAGGGAAGGGGTGAGGTCTGAGGGGGTGTGTGGCTGTGAGAATAGGGTAGGGAAACTAGCTTACCTTGAACTTATATTTGGGTTTCTCTACATTCTTCACATCTTGTTTGGTGATACTTGTCAATTCAGATTCAGCTACATTAGATTCCTGTAGCTTTGCAGCTACCATCCCCATCTTGGTTATTCCTAGGAATTTAGTCTGGGCCTCCAAACCTCCTACTGAATACTCCTCTTGCTGGCTTAGGAGTAACCAGGCCCTTACATTGTTTGGTCAGAAAGCTCCTGCCCCACCCAGTCTAGTCCTGGGGGGAAGGGTTTATAAGGCATTGAGCACCATCCTTGTGTCCTGTTACGGGAGGGCCAGCTAGTTGGTCTGGTTAGAAAATAGAGGCATTTTCTTTAGCGTTCTAGGGTCTTCCATACTGGCATGCCCACCTGTCCTCACTTCTCCACATCAGTTACCAGGGTAACAAGGCAAAGAGAGGGTGTTCCTCCTTACTTTTTCCATACATATGAGCTTCAGTGGTACATTATGTTTCCATTCCCCACCCGTGTGTGTGTGTGTGTGTGTGTGTGTGTGTGTGTGTGTGTGTGTGTGAGTGTGTGTGTGTGTGTGTGTGTGTGTGTGTGTGTGTGTGTGTGTGTGTGTGTTAGCATGATAAAGTGGCTATATGTCAGTGTTTATGGGGGTATGCTTCTGGACATTCCTGGACATTTTCTCTTGGGCACCTCAATTGTTTCATTTTTTGCTTAACCACCAGGAACCATTTCTACCCCATGCCTTTTTCCTGATATCATCCTTGTTTTTTGTCTTCTGGTGAGAAATCATTGCCTTTAACATACGTCTTAGTTAGGGTTTTTATTGCTGTGAAGAGGCACAGTGATCATGGCAACTCTTACAAAGGAAAAACATTTAATTGAGGCTAGTTTACAGTTCAGAGGTTTAGTCCATTATCATCTTGGCAGGTTGTATGTGAGTAGATAATGAGTGAGTGTTATTCTTTTGTTTAAAAAGAAGAAAAGAGAAATGCTGAGACATGAGACATAAGACTATAAGTTTATTATAAGGCCCGGCAGAATGGGGAGACTAAGAAGAGGAACAGGGGTAAATGGCTGACCACCATGGCCGGTCGCCATAGAAAGAGCACATAGGTGAGAGAGAGAGTAGAAAGGAAGCTGAGAGGAAACAGATCGGGTAAACAGAGAGAGGGAACAGAGAGCGGGAACAGAGAGCATAAATGGGCAGGGACTTGTCTGCGTGCAGACTTAGTTCCCATGGAACCTTGGGCTGACCAGGGTACTGCCTGTTCCACCAGGTAACAGGGGCAGGCCAGCATAATGCCTGAACCTTTCATTCCCACCTCTACTCATTATTAAAAATGGTGGGGTGTTTAGACATGGCAGGTTAAGGAATAAGAGCATTGAAATCTCAAGACTGCTTCCTGTTGACGTGGGGGGCGTTGACCATCTTTGGGGGACCCGAGAAGGTTGGGGTGCTGCCATGTCCTGGGGTAGCTGGTTGTTTCATTTCAGTTCAGGCTGTATGGAACTCCCTGGCGCCTCTTAGACCTGGCAAGATGTTGACAGAGCAGAGGACAAGATTAAGTTTAGAAAAAAAATTTTTCTTAGGTCCTGTCACTTGAGGGGAAGATTGTAAGATGAGAGAGGGATTACCGAGGAGTCACAAGATGAGGGAAGGGAGTCCTGGGACAAGGGAAAGATTGAATAACTGGAGTGAATCTGACCTGTTTGTTTGGATCCAATTCAGCTCCCTGGAACTTACAAGAGTTGTTAGAGTTTGTGGAAACATAAGTATTAGACACATTAGCAGCATATCTATGTTAGAAGCGACTTGGCTAAAAGCATTACCATTTTAAAACAGACAGATTTTTTTTTAGGACAATGAAAAGCATCTTAATCTTGACCTTGTAGTTATGATCATATAGCGGTATTGTAGAACTGACTATGAACAGTAGCATGAGAAATAGAGAAATCTGGAACATATTTCATTCTTTTTAATGTCTCAACTCACTTTATCATCATTTTAGCCTTTTTATCCTCAGGCCTTTGTAACTACATTCTCAGACTTTTATACATGTTAGACTTTCCTATCTTCACATAGATAAACCCTAAAATACCTGTTACTGGAATCTGTTTTGCTTTAAGCTGGCAAGACTACCAGTCATCAAAAGAATTTCTTGAGAAGGATAAGATTTTACCTGAATCAATGATTAAAGAATAACAGAGACTTGCCAGCAGGCTGCATGGACAGCCACCCCCAAGGTCCTCTATCCATAGTAGCGGGCTGCAGGACATCTGCCTTCTTGCTGATAGCATGTGACCTGTGGATTACAGACTTTGGGAAGACTCGCCTACCATTGGCCCAAGCAACACAGGGAAAGTCGATTCCGTTGTCCTCTTGTCCAAGGTCTGGAATACTTTGTAGTAGTTGAGGTGAAGGGCAGGGCTGCTCAGTGACTAGCATTGTCACTGACTCGAGATGAAGCTTCTTCAGTGCCCATCAGTCTTCTCGGAGGAAATAGGGTGGGGCCAGCAGCTGGCCTATCTCTCTGTTATAAAAAGCTTTTTAACAAAACATTTTAAATGCCATATTCTCTAGATCTCTGAGCATTTGAAGGCTGTCGTCTGTTTAGTATCTCAGCAGTTAAAAGTTTGCCTTTAGTTAGAGAAAAATCCCTTTTTGAAATAAAAGCTGTACCTTTGTAAACGGCTTATAGGATAGACTGAGTGGTATAAATATTTTGTTAATTTGAAATAGACCTTTATGACTTTAAATGTTTATCATCATTTAAAGATATATAGCAATTTAGAAATATGAGACTTAATAGTTTAATTTAAGTTGCATATAGAGCTAGATAAGTATAAAGTTAAATTACAGGACAGAGACAAGCAGGGCTGGGTAACAGTAAAGGGGAACTAGAATGTAATCTCTGATCCGTACATTGTAGCAAATGGACAGGAGATTTAAAGGGACAGGGTAGACTTAAACAGAGGGCCCTGGAAAGGCACAGTATTTAGTAAACAAGCCACGGACAACAGAGCCAGTGAAAGAAGAAATCATAGACAAAAAATAAAATAAAAAGCAAAAAGACCTGGCAGAAATAGACAGGTTTGCTGGCACAGGCCGCTGGAGCTGGGCGTGCCTACAGGTAGGTCACATGACCAAAACAGTGGCAACCGTAAGCCGCTTTTGTCTGTTTACCTGCTTGTTGGATGAAACCAGAAAGGTTCCTCTATGCATTTCCCATAGGTGAGGCAAGTGGAAAACCGGCAAAAAAGCTCCTCTCAGGATGCACGTCTGCCCGTGGGAGTTGCCAGGGGCCTGGACCCGAAGGGGACACAGCTGTCCCGAAACTGAAAAAGGACCCAGCAGTCCGAACTGAAAAAGCAAAAAAGCACCGCTCCTGGAGCGGGATCCCATGCCTGACCTTCAGGAAATGCACCCAACAAGTGAAAGAAGAAATAAAAAGCAAGATGTCAGGTGGCAGTGCTTGCCCGTGTAAGTCACTGAACTGAGTGGGCAGGCCTAAGCTAGGTCACCTGGTTATGACCAAGATGGCAGCCCCCAGGTTAGCCCACGTGGTTGAGATGGCGACCCCCGTAAGCACATTCTCAATTGCCAGAAAAGTTTCAAACCTCATTCATGTGGAAAAATGAAAACCAGCAAACAAACAAAAAAACTCTTAGAGCGTCTCAAGCAGACATTGCCAACCAAGAGGAAACACAGGCAGAGATAGAACAACCAGAACAATGAGGGACATTCCCAAGTGAAAGAAAGTTCCCACTGGGAGGCAGAACTCCGTTCATTTACCTACTCGCTGGCAGTAACGGAAAGATTACCGAAAGAAAGTAATCCCGTAAAAATGTATTTCCCGTGGGCAAGGCCCAAAATGGCACAGATTGCCCTGTCTGAGAGCACCCGGCCCGGAACCAAAAAAAATGGACCCAGAGTGAACAGTGCTGGGTCTGCCCCATGGAAAGGGTTCTGGGTATCTTATCGGATTGCAGCGAATAGGCAGATCAGTGAGTTCCAGAAATACTTAGTTGGAAAAGCGGCAAGTTAAGTTTCAGGCATCTCAGGCTGCTGCAGGCAGGAGAAAGTGCCAGGAAAGGCCGAGATAGAAGTGGGTTGTTAGGGGACCCTTGCCTTACCACATGCCGGTCAGCAGGCCACGGGAGAAGGTGCAAAGACAGAGCCTTTCCACGTCCAGGCGCCAAAATGTTATTCTTTTGTTTAAAAAGAAGAAAAGAGAAATGCTGAGACATGAGACATAAGATTATAAGTTTATTTTAAGGCCTGGCAGAATGGGGAGACTAAGAAGAGGAACAGGGGTAAATGGCTGACCGCCATGGCCTGTCGCCATAGAGAGAGCACATAGGTGAGAGAGAGAGTAGAAAGGAAGCTGAGAGGAAACAGATCGGGTAAACAGAGAGAGGGAACAGAGAGCGGGAACAGAGAGCATAAATGGGCAGGGACTTGTCTTTTAAAGGGGTCCTCTGCACCTGCGTGCAGACTTAGTTCCCATGGAACCTTGGGCTGACCAGGGTACTGCCTGTTCCACCAGGTAACAGGGGCAGGCCAGCATAATGCCTGAACCTTTCAGTGAGTACATACCATGTTTCCATCCCTGACTTCAAGCTCTACTATAGAACTATAGTAATGAAAACAGCTTGGTATTGGCACAAAAACATTTATGTAGACCAATGGAATTGAAGATCCTGATATTAATACACACCTTTAAATACCTGATTTTTGACAAACAAGCTAAAATTATACAATTGAAAAAAGAAAGCATCTTTGACAAATGATGCTTGCATAAGTGGATACTGACATGTAGATTTCAGATAGATCCATATCTATTGCCATGCACAAAACTTAAGTTCAAATGAATCAAAGACCCCAACATAAATCCAGCCACACCTTGAACAAATTGGTACAGGAGACCAGTTCCTGAACATAACACCAGTAGCACAGACAATGTGACTGACAGTTAATAAATGAGACCTCCTGACACTGAGTTTATTAAAATTTTAATGGTATTTCTAAATTACCAGAATATACTGGCTATCCTTTAGTGAGTTAGTGAATTTACAAAGCATGGTGCATCCATACAATAAACTAACCTTCAGTCAATACAAAATGAGTTATCAAGTCACAGAAAAAACTCATGGGTAAATCTTAATTACTTCATCCTTAGTAAAAGTAAATAATTTGGAAAGGATAGGAAGTATCTGATTCTATTTGTAGACTGTTATACAAAAGATAAATTTCTTAGAGTTTCTATTGCTGTGATAAAACACAATAGCCAAAAGGAATTTGTGGAGAAAGCGGGTTTAATTCATCTTACAATTTGTAGTGCATCCTCCATGGAAGTTAGAGCAGGGACTCAAAGTGGGAACCTGGAGGCAGAAACTGAAACAGAGCCATGGAATAATGGTGGTTACTCTCTTTTTCTCATGGTTTAGCCTGCTTTCTTTTTTTTTCTTTAGAGAATACTTTATTAGTTTTTTAATCAAACCCACATAGATAAGATCTTACATATTTAATACAGTGCGTTACCCCTGTATAAATGGGAAAAAATTAAGTTCGACATTTCTAGGCCAATATGGCTGTTAATTTCTGTATAATGCCAACTCAACACGGTAAACTGGGATACATTTTTTTCCCAAAGCTGAAAGCACAGCTAAAGTTTCCAAAAATTCAATATATATATATATATATATATATATATATATATATATATATATATATATATATCCATTCTTTGTTTGAGGGGCAACTAGGTTGCTTCCAGGTTCTGGCTATTACAAATAATGTTGCTATGAACATGGTTGAACAGATGTCCTTGTTGTATGAATGTGCTTCTTTGGGTATATGCCTAAGAGTGGAATTGCTGGATCTTGTGGTAGACTGACTCCCATTTTCTTGAGGAGTAGCCATACTGATTTCCAATGTGGCTGTACAAGTTGGCACTCCTACCAGCAGTGGAGGAGTGTTCCTTTTTCTCTGCATCCTCTCCAGCATAAACTATCATTGGTGTTTTTGATTTTAGCCATTCTGACAGGAGTAAGATGGTATCTCAGAGTTGTTTTGATTTGCATGTCCCTGATGACTAAGGATGTTGAACACTTTCTTTTTGCCTTTCAGCCATTTTAGATTCCTCTATTAAGAATTGTCTATTTAGTACTGTACCCCATTTTTTAATTGGATTGTTTGGTGTTTTGGAGACTAGCTTCTTGAGTTCTTTGTGTATTTTGGAGATCATCCCTCTGTCAGATGTGGGGTTGGTGAATATCTTTTCCCAGTCTGTGGGCTGTCGTTTTGTCTTGCTATGTCCTTTGCCTTACAGAAGCTTCTCAGTTTCAGAAGGTCCCATTTATTGTTGATCTCAGTGTCTGTGCTACTGGTGTTATGTTCAGGAAGTGGTCTCCTGTACTAATTAATTCAAGGGTATTTCCCACTTTATCTTCTAGTAGGTTCAGTGTGGCTGGATTTATGTTGAGATCTTTGATCCATTTTGACTTACGTTTTGTGCAGGACAAAAGGCTTGGTTCTATCTGTAGTCTTCTACATGTTTACTTCCAGTTATGCCAGCACCACTGGTTGAAAATGTTCTCTTTGTTCAAGCGTATATATTTGGATTGTTTGTCAAAAATCAGGTAGGTGTGTGGGTTAATATCAGGGTTTTCAACTCTATTCCATTGGTCTACCTGTCTATTTTTGTGCCAATACCAAGCTGTTTTCAGGACTATAGCTCTGTAATAGAGCTTAAAGTTAGGGATGGTATTGCCTCCAGAAGTTCCTCTATGTTACAGGGTTGTTTTGGCTATCCTGGGTCTTTTGTTTCTTCATATAAAGTTGAGAATTATTCTTTGAAGGTCTCTGAAGAACTGTGTTGGGATTTTGATGGGGATTGCATTGAATCTGTAGATTGCTTTTGGCAAGATTGCCATTTTTACTCTGTTGATCCTGCCTATCCAAGAGCATGGGAGATCTTTCCATTTTCGGGTAGCTTCTTTAGAATTTCTTTCTTTAGAGACTCAAAAATCTTATGGTACAGGTCTTTCTCTTTTTTTGGTTAGTGTTACTCCAAGGTATTTTATGCTGTTTGTAGCAATTGTAAAGGGTGATGCTTCTCTGATTTCTTTTTCCACCAATGTGTCATCCGTATATAGTAGGGCTACAATTTTTTTTTTTTTTTGGTGTTAAGCTTGTATCCTGCCACTTTGCTGAAGGTGTTTATCAGCTGTACAAGTTCCCTGCTTAGGTTTTTCGGGTCACTTATGTAGACTATCATATCATCTGCAAATAGTGAGAGTTTGACTTCTTCCTTTCTGATTTGTATTCCCTTGATCTCCTTTTGTTGTCTTAATGTTCTAGCTAGGACTTCAAGGACAATATTGAAGACATATGGAGAGAGTGGATAGCCTTGTTCCTGATTTTAGATGAATTGCATTGAGTTTCTCCCCATTTAATTTGATGTTGGCTGTTGGCTTGCTGTATATTGCTTTTATTATGTTGAGGTATGTTCCTGTTATCCCTGATTTCTCCAACACCTTTATCATGAAGGGGTGTTGGATTTTGTCAAAGGCTTTTTCGGCATCTAGTGAGATGATCATGTGATTTTTCCTCAGTCTGTTTATATGGTGGATTTTCTTATGTTGAACCATCCTTGCATCCCTGGGATGAAGCCTAATTCATCCGGATGGATGATTTCTCTGATGTGTTCTTGGATTCGATTTGCCAATATTTTATTGAGAATTTTTGCATCAATGTTCATGAGGGATATTGGTCTGTAGTTCTCTTTCTTAGTTGTATTTTTGTGTGGCTTCGGTGTCAAGGTTATTGAAGCCTCATAAAAAGAGTTTGGTAATGACCCTTGTGCTTCTATTGTGTGGAATACTTTGAGGAGAATTGGTATTAGCTGTACTTTGAATTCTTTGTAGAATTCTGCACTGAAGCCATCTGGCCCTGGGCTTTTTATGTTTTAGGAGACATCTAATGACTTCTTCAATTTCATTAGAGGTTATAGGTCTATTTAAGTTACTTAACTGTTCTTGATTTAATTTTGGTAAGTGAAATCTGTCCAGTAAATTGTCCATTTCCTTAAGATTTTCAAATTATGAGGAATATAGGTTTTTCAAAGTATGACCTGATGATTCTCTGGATTTCCTCTATGTTTGTTGTTATGTCCCCCTTTTCATTCCTGATTTTATTAATTTGAATGTTCACTCTTTGTTGTTTGGTAAGTTTCGATCAAGGTTTGTCTATCTTGTTGATTTTCTCGAAGAACCAACTTTTTGTTATATTGATTCTTTGTATTTTTCTCCTAGTTTCCATTTTATTGATTTCAGCCCTCAGTTTGATTATTTCCTGGCATCTGTTCCTCCGGAATGTATTGAGTGTATTTACTTGTTTGTTTTCTAAAGCTTTCAGTTGTGCTGTTAATTCTCTAGTGTGATTATTCTCCTGTTTCTTCATGTGGGCATTTAGCGCTATGAATATTCCTCTTAGCACTGATTTCAAAGTATCCCAAAGGTTTGGATATGTTGTGTCTGCATTCTCATTGAATTCTAGGAAATCTTTAATTTCTTTTTTATTTCTTCCTGGAACCATGAATTGTGCAATTGGGTGTTACTTAATTTCCATGAGTTTGTAGGTTTTCTGTGGTTCATGTTGTTGAATTCTAATTTTAAAGCATGGTGGTCTGATAAGACACAGGGAGTTATTTCAATTTTTTGGTACTTGTTGAGGTTTGCTATGTTGCCAAGTATGTTTTTGATTTTAGAGTCATGTGGCGCTGAGAAGAAGCTAAATTGTTTTGTATTTGGATGGAATGGTCTATCGATATCTGTTAAGTCCAATTGTGCCATAACTTTTATTACTTCTTTTGTTTCATTTTTAAGTTCCTGTCTGGTGTTCCTGTGCAGTGGTGAGAGTGGGGTGTTGAAGACTTCCACTATAAGTGTGTGCAATTTTAGTTGTGATTTGAGTTTTAGTAATGTTTCTTTTACAAACATGGATGCCTTTGTATTTGGGGCATAAATGTTCAGAATTGAAACTTCATCCTGATGGATTTCTCCTGTGATGAGTAGGAAGTGCCCTTCATCATCTCTTTTGATTGATTTTAGTTTAAAGTCCAATTTGTTGGATATTAGGATTGTTACCCCCGCTTGTTTCTTGGGTCCATTTGATTGGAAAATCTTTCCCCAACCTTTAATTCTTAGGTACTGTCTGTCTTTGAGGTTGAAGTGAGTTTCTTATACACAGCAGAAGGAAGGATTCTGTCTTCTTATCCATTCTGCTAATCTGTGTCTTTTTATAGGGGAGTTAAGACCATTAATGTTGATGGATATTAATGACCATTGATTATTGTTCATTCTTTTTTGTTTTTGATTTGGTGATGGTGGATAGATTATGTGTGGGTTTCTGTTCCTTTTTCCTTTTGGCTGTTGGTAAGTTGGGTTATCTATTGCCTATGTTTTTCTGGTTGTAGTTAACTTCCCTGGGTTGCAATTTTCATTCCAGTACTTTCTGTATGGCTAGGTTGGTGGATATGTATTATTTGAATCTGGTTTTGTCATTGAATATCTTGTTTTCTCCATCTATAATGACTGAAAGTTTTGCTGGCTATAGTAGTCTGGGCTGGCATCCATGATCTCTTAGTGTACGTAGAATATCTATCCAGGACCTTCTGGTTTTCAGAGTTTCCACGGAAAAGTCAGTTGTGATTCTGATAGGTTTGCCTTTATAGGTTACTTGACCTTTCTCCTTTGCTGCTCTTAATATTTTCTCTTTGGTGTGTATGTTTGGTGTTTTGATTATTATGTGGTGAGGTGTCCTTTTTTTGGTTCAGTCTATTTGGTGTTCTGTAGGCTTCTTGTATTTTCATTTGTATGTCTTTTTTTAGGTTGGGAAAGTTTTCTTCTATGATTTGTTGAATATGTTTTCTGTGCCTTTGAGTTGGATTTCTTCACCTTCTTCTATAACTATTATTCTTAGGTTTGGTCTTTTCGCAGTATCCCATATTTCCTGGATATTTTGTGTTGGGGGTTTGTTGGACTTAAGATTTTCTTTGGTTGATGAATCAATTACCGCTAGTGTGTCATCAACTCCTGAGATTCCTCTTTCCACCTCTTGTATTCTGTTGGTTATGCTTCCATCTGTAGTTCCTGATCATTTACCCTGCTTTTCTATATCCAGAATTCCCTCAGATTGTGCTTTCTTTATTGTCTCTATTTTAGTTTTTAGGTCTTGAACTCTTTCCTTGAGAGATTTGTTGATATCTTGTATTTTTTGGTTAGTTTTTTCTTCCATTTCTTTAAGGGATTTTCTTATGACCTCTTTGAGGTCCTCTATCATTTTCATGAAGATGCTTTTAATCTCATTCTCTTCTGGTTCATCTGCATCGTGATGTTGAGGTCTTACTGGTATATGGTTCCTAGTCTCCGGTGGTGTCATATTGGGTTTTCTGTTGTTGGATGCGCTTTTTTACCTTGTCCTCTTCTCATCCTTTCTTCTGCTGGGTGTAGCAAGAGTATTCTTGTTCTCCTGGTGGTTGTGGGACCAAGGTTCTCTTCAGGTAGATACAAACAGAGCCAGTACTCTGATGTCGGTCCTCTTCTTGTGGATGGAGGTGTCACTGTTACCCGGGTGTTGGCAGTGTTTGGGGGTGCCAGGTACCACCGGGCCGGCAGTTGGAGGCAGAGCTGTCACCAGGCCTCAGTGTGTCGGATCCCGCCGCCGATCTCTGTCCGGCATGCAGGTTGCTTGTGTCAGATGACTCTGAGCAGCAATGAAGAACAGGAACTTACATGTAAGATGAACATTTTAAAAATAAATTAATAGATGGAGAATAGAGGGAGTTAATTTTTTACTGTTGTTATGTAAAGATACAGAACATAGAAAACAAACGAGAATGACTTCCATGATCCTGTATTTGAAACAGATACAGCATCAATAACATGTGTATCATAATGTGTATACTATGCATATGTTATGCCTTATGCCTGGATAGTTACTGAGCTAAGTATATACATAAGTTACAAGGCACAGGTATGTTACCTCTTTTTACTGAGAAGGGCTAGAAACAACAACAATTCCATAGAAGTTAGCACATGTCACCCAGAAGTTGATTTCTAATACTGTTTTGCAATGAAAGAAACTTGAGAAACTTAGCAAAATAGTGGATTACAGTCCTGGAGAAGAAAATATAGAAGATGAGCATAGAGCATTTCTTCTACGGACAGAAAATAAGAAAGAGATAAGAAAGCAAAAGGAAGAAAGTAAATCAATGAACAGTGGCAAGATTGAAACAAATCAAATAATAAAATGTTTAAGATAATACTAGGCTAGAACTTAAGCCATAAAATAATTCCATTGTTGATAAAAATAAACATTTGAATGAGTAAGTGAATGACAACAGATAAATATTATATATAAGATTAGAATAATCTATACAAATATTTTCTACTCAGTTAAGTAAGATATTGACTCCCCACTCATTAACTCTGGGCTTTGTTTAATGACTTCCTTACTAAGAACATGTGTAGTGAAGGAGGATTAACTGAAGAGTAACTTACTTTGCAGTAGAGAAACCTGACAAATACTACCTTGGCCAGGGGATTGAGCTGAACATGTACAGGGATAAGTCATTCTGGTACCATGTTCCATTGATAGGAAATAATAAAAAAGGGACTTAACTCCTGTGGTTTCATTTTTCAAAAAATATAACTACAATCTAATAATAAGAAAAATAGTAGACAAATTCCAGTTGAAGGTCATTTGACAAAATACCTGACACTACTTTTTAAAATTGACAATATTGTTGCAAGGGACTCCTAGTCCTGTCTAACTTGCTGTCTCATTGGCTAAACAGTATTTTATTTAACAATCAATAAGATAAACATACACAGAAGTACTTCCCCCATCATATGTTGTTACCTGGGTTTAAGGCTGGCTGCTAACTAGGTGCTTAGGAGAACTGTTTACCAGACATTGAAGAGTATCCTGGTCTGCATCTTCTATACAGTTCAGTATATTAATATTTTCCCCCTAATTCAAAATAGGCAGTATATAATAGAGCAAATCACTTTATTCAGTTACTTGAAAAAAGCCAGCAATTGATTGCCTGATTAGTATTATTTTTTATTTTCACTTTTCAGGTGATTTTTTGGCACTTACTTAGACAGCCTAAGGTCTGCAAGCCTATAATTATCCAGGAAACAGCTAAGTCAGTGTTTTCCTTAATTATAAAGGAAATGAAAGAGAAAGGGATTGTTTACTTTTTTCAGACTGAATTTTATCCAATCCAAACTGCCCAAAATTCCAAGCCATTGCCAGGTCTGTGGAGTTGGCAGTCTGGGTTTGTCTTTGTTATTTTCAACTTCTATATCAATTCCTAAAAGAAATGGAACTAGGAATTACTGTACCCCACTTCACAAGCCAATTTCTATTGTGGAATGTTTGATTACTTAAATACCTTTTTGGGAATGATGGAAATGCTTTACCTTTCCATGCTAAAAAATGCAGTTGAGCTGTTCAACCTCAGCCACCTCCACTTGTTTTTGCTGCCATGAAATCCCGATTCAATGAAAAAGCCTAGTAATTTGCCTTAAAAGGTGATAATGTATCACCTGAATTTTTCATTGTCTTCATTCTGTACAATTATACCACTATTTCGTAGGCATTCAAATAGAAAAGGGTATTTATCAAGTGAAGCCAAAATCATGTTATATGCTAATTTGGCAAAAGAAAATGTGGTTTTTATGTTAAATGCATACATATTTCATATATCTGGGAACAATATGCAATTACAAAAACACATTTTTTATGGAAGTTAAAAATGTCTACCCATGTAGAAACAATTACTAATTTTAGGAAGGAAAAGCTACTAAGCAGTTTGGAGAGCCAGAATGAGTAAGTAGACTCAAGATGACTGGATGTACATTTCTCCTGGCTGACAGGCTTTAGACTGTGACTATCTCAATGGCTCAATGGTTACCTTGATGGTCACAAGTAGATGTTCTTTGTGAAGATTCTTGGATTGAGTAAACCTTGCTCTTACTCTATCCAAAGGAAGTAGGGAAATTCCTACATTTATTACCACCATCACCAAAACACACACACACACACACACACACACACACACACACACACACACACACACCAGAAAGAAAAGACAGAGTTCTATGGAAGACAAAACAAAGACCTCTTCTCTAGAACCTGTGAATGTTACCTGTAAATAACATGACTGTGGTGTGTGTGTGTGTGTGTGTGTGTGTGTGTGTGTGTGTGTGTGTGTGTGCTGTTCCTTATCTCAATGAACCTTGCAAATAGGATTAAATGTAAGGACCTTCAGATGGAGCAATTATCATTTTCTGTAATTTCTTGTGTTCTAGATAATTTTCAATTGCTCTAACAGAAAAGTGCAGACAGAATAAGCCAGAGAGACTGAAGGGTAATTTAAATTATGATTATGAAGGCGGAATATCTAAGAACCAAGGTACCAACACACTTTTTTTTTTGGTGGGGAGACATGTTTCTTGCTGTATCACAACATGACATCACATTGCAAGACAGAGCAAGCATGCCTGGGAAAGCTGAATTTTAGCAATAAAGCTTCCACCAGGATAGCCCATTAATCTAGTGATGCACAAATGGCAAAGTCCTCAAGACTAAATCACCTCCTAAAGGCATCATTTTTAAATAGCAAAATATAAATTTGCCTGTTAAATATATTAGTGCGTGAAATTGTGGGGACACATTCCAGCTATTTCACCATAATTCTTTCTTAAAGAACCTATGTTTAAATAGCAAATACATGAGCATGGTATATTTTAGTATATGAAATTGTGGGGACACATTCAAGCTATTTCAACAGGATTCCTTCAAACTAGATAAACTTCGTTTACTGTAGTCAGAAAGAGATATTACAATGGAGGAAGGGATAGGAGAAATGTGATATTGTTGACACTGTGTATGAAGGAGTCGGCCAGGAGCCTATGACTATAGACTGTATCCAGAGTTTGGAAAGACCAGGGAAGCAGCTTCTTGCCTACAGCCTCCAGTATGTAATACAGCCTTGCTGACACCCTGAGTTTTAACCTTGTGATGTCCGTGTCTGAATACTTTCTTCATAACAACTAAGAAATTAAGTTTCTGTTATCTTTTTATTGGCAGGAATACAAAATAAGTAGAATCTGGGATATTAGTCACCAGGTAATTGATCAGGGATTTGAATACAATGGTAACCTAAAGGAACTGTAGAATATGTGCATAGGCAACTATTCAGAATATATTGTAGAATGGGTTGAATGCAGTTCAATTTGGCAAATGGGATTCTGTGGTTGGGGTAATAGCAAAGTGCTTTGGATAAGCTGACCCACATCGAGTTGGTCATTGTTTTTGATGCCAGTGTTGACTTCTACAAGAAAGGAAAATTCAGAGATCAGAAGAGGAGATAAAGCAGTATTGAGAATGATCTGCCACACGTTTTTGGCCACATTCAGAATATGTGAGCTTGAAATATCCTTTACAAATCAATTTCAATAACTTAAATACAAAGAGCAGTCTCATACAGCATTGATATTCCTATAGAAATCCTTCTAATGTCTTCATTTTATTTTTTCTTTAAATTAGAAACAAGCTTGTTTTTCATATCAATCCCAGTTCCCTCTCCCTCCCCTCCTCTCCTGCCCCCCACCGGACCCCCTATCCCATCCTTTTTCTGCTCCCCAGGGAGGATGAGGCCTTCCATGGGGGATTTTCAAAGTCTGTCATCATTCGGATCAGGGCCTAGGCCCTCCCCCATGTGTCTAGGCTGAGAGAGTATTCCCTCTATGTGGAATGGGCTCCCAAAGTCCATTGCTATGCTAGGGATAAATACTGATCCACTGCCAGAAGGCCCATAGATTGCCCAGACCACCTAATTGACACTGGTTACCCAACTATCAGTCTGGGGTCCATGAGCTCCCCCTCGTTCAGGTCAGCTGTTTCTGTGGGTTTCTCCAGCCTGGTATTGATCCCTTTGCTTATCACTCCTCCCTCTCTGCAACTGGATTCCAGAGTTCAGCTCAGTGTTTAGGTGTGGGTGTCTGCTTCTGCTTCCATCAGCTACTGGATGAAGGCTCATGTTTGTGAAAGAAATCAGAGAAACATCACCCTTTACAATTGCCACAAACAACATAAAATACATTGGGGTAACGCTAACCAAACTAGTTAAAGACCTGCATAACAAGAACTTTGAGTCTTTAAAGAAATAAATTAAAGAAGATACCAGAAAATGGATAGATCTCCCATGCTCTTGGGAGGATCAACATAGTAAAAAATGGCAATCTTGCCAAAAGCAATCTATAGATTGAATGCAATCCTCTTCAAAATCCTAGCAGAATTCTTCATAGACCTTGAAAGAACATTCTAAACTTTATATGAAAAACAAAAGATCCAGGATAGCCAAAACAACCCTTTATACTAAAGGAACTTCTGGAGGCATCACAATCCCTGACTCCAAGCTCTACTATAGACCTATAGTAATGAAATCAGCTTGGTATTGACACAAAAGTAGACAGGGAGACTAACGGAATCAAAGTGAAAACCCTGATATGGACCCACATGAACATCTGATTTTTGACAAAGAAGCTAAAACTTTACAATGGAGAAAAGAAAGCATCTTCAACAAATGGTGCTGGCATAACTGGATGCTGACGTGTAGAAGACTGCAGATAGATTCACATCTATCACCATGCACAAAACTTAAGTCCAAATGGATCAAAGACCTCAACATAAATGCAGCTACACTGAACCTATTAGAAGAGAAAGTGGGAAGTACCCTTGAACGAATTGGTACAGAAGACCGCATCCTAGACATAGTGTCTAAATTTTAAACTGTTGTCCCAAATGGCTGATGTACAGAGGCATATTTGTATATATGCCCATATGCATGTGCAGATGTGTGTGGTCGTCCCTCCTCCACAGAAGAGAGAGAAGGGGGTGATGTTTTTTTTTCATGCTCCCAATTTGAAAATATTATCTTTGGCTTCATTGTGAAAAAGAAGAAATATGGATATATAAGCCACCTAGAATATGGCATTAATGGATTCTGTCATTTTCTCAATTTTTGCTCAAATGAGTTTTCCTTGATTTCCTGAAAACAACCATGTCAGGAACTCTTTTGTAAGATGTTTGCATGTGTGGTTGGATTATTCATTCTCTAGTTACTGAGCCATCTTAATCTAATATGTATCCAGAGTCTAAAAGCTAATCAATAATGGAGCACGGATCTGCCTATAGAAGTACCCAGGCCTGCTTGGAGAGGAAACTGCACAAAAAGGCAAGCCTCCAAAGGCAGTTTCAACTTGATATTTATTTTATGATGATTCAGCTCTATGTGGAATTCTTTGTATTGTCACTTCCAATTATTTTTGGAACAAAAATGCCAGGGAAATGAGTCACTCATTTCAAAAAGTGCATTCATATTTGATAAATAGCTTACAGAATAAACAGAAGCTGTTTACTGAAACCAGGATTCAAAGCTTTTTTTCCTGGGGATCAGACTACAAAACTAGATTAAGGATGACAAATCTGTATTGCCCAGATCATCTGAAGCTAATTGGACAGGGCTAGGTTGATTTGACCATGGGGGCAAGAGGGTTTTGATGCGCTTCACAGCTCTGGGCAGGCTGCAGCCATTTCCTAGCTTCATGTTCAATAATAGACTGAGAGGAAGAAATAATGGATAAGGGCCTCTTTGGGTTTGATGGACAAGAGTGATCTCTCACTTTCAGCATCCAGTGTGTACATTACCCAATTTACCCAATTGCTACATTGTGTTTCTTTTCCTGAGTTCTTTATTCCTTTCCAACTTCCATCCCATGACACTGTGTGAGCTTGGAAATCCAAAGAACATTTTATTTGTGTTCTATGTTTTGGGATCTGTAATTGGAAGTGCAAAATTCTTATCTGTGTGATTTTTATTATTAAGATGTTCTACCAACTGACATTAATACTTGTTGAAAAATGTTTTGTTCATTTGATTCATTCTTTATTCACTCATCTATTCCAGACATTCTGACATTTGATCATCTCCACTGTTGTCTTGTTTCTTGCCT
The DNA here is from genome assembly GCF_003668045.3 of Cricetulus griseus. Lineage (NCBI taxonomy): Eukaryota > Metazoa > Chordata > Mammalia > Rodentia > Cricetidae > Cricetulus > Cricetulus griseus. The sequence goes on from NC_048604.1 coordinate 5,684,295, forward strand.
GGACTTTGACCTTGGCTTCCCTTAGTTCATAGCAGTTTATTTGGAGGGATAGCATAGCTTAACATCATCATCTTTCATATAAGGATTATTTGGGTATTTGAATGACCTCTATGATTTGAATTGTTTTTCAAAACTGATCTTGAATTTTAATTGCCATCATAGCATTAGTAGGTAATGTTTTTAAGAAGTGATCAGGCTGTGAGTATTCTCCATATCTACAAATGGACTAATGTTGTTATTGTGGTAGTTTATTCCTATAAGAAGATAAATCCAGCCCTCTCCCTTTCCTCTTTACTTTCTTCCTGTGATCAAGACATGATTTAGCAAAATGACCTTTACCAGATGTCTGTGTAGTAATCTTGCATTTTCCATTTCCAGAACTGTGAGAAAATACATTTCTGATCTTTATAAACTACTGTCTATCAGATAGTGTGTTATAACAACACAAGACAGGATAAGTCTAAGGAACTGCAGGATCCTCATTTTCAGTGTGGCATACATAAAATATCCAGACCTCTTTGACTATCTGGTTCATTGGGTTATTGTATTAAATAAGCAAAGGCATGTAAAATATGTGCCTGCCATAGCTAGGACTGAGTCTTCCATGTGACAAATATTTCAAATTGAAATGATGGTTTAAATTATTAGAAATAATTAAATAGTAAATAATAATTAAGATTGGATCTATTTTAGGCATTCTCACTCAGAGGTTTCTCAGAATCTTATTCCATTGTCAGATGTATCCAGTGGAAGAGCTCAATAGAGTCAACCTTTGTGAAGTGCCCAGCCCTCCTAGGGGGATCCATTCATTCCCAAAGAACTTTTGATTAGACCTCCTCCTTAGAGAATAAGTCTTTCTGTTAGTAAGCACTGAGGGATTCCAATTTTACTCTATGAGGCCACTCTCTGCCTTTCAGGAGAATTGACCATGTAATATGCATACTATAAGTTCTTTTAACTTAACTGAGAATACAATAGCTTCCATGTTAATTTCCTGCTACAATACTCTGATGCCCTGTCTCTCACAGTAGAACGATCACGTGGACACTGAGCAAATTGATCATTGTGTTTGGCGCTGTGGCTTCCCAAATCAGCTGTTGGTATGTCATGCTGCTAATAATTTGTTAATTGAAGGGTAAGGCTTCTAGAAATACAGAAAAGTCAAAGTGAGATTTATATGTGACTTCCAGATTCACCTCATTGTCACTTCATGCTCTGTCTTGAAATCAAAGTGGTATCAGTGTGAACAAAGATCCAGCAGGATTCACTAATAGTTGGGAATCACTGCAAACCTTATGAGTCTGCATTTGATTAGGATTACAGTACAGTGTCAGGGCCTGTATTTATGCTTTTCAAAATTATGGTAGAAAATGTGTATCATAAAATTTAGCTTCTTAATTATTTCATGTTTATAGTGCTGTAATGTTAAGTCTGTTTACACAGCCAATCTCCAGAACTTTCCCATTATGAAAAAGTAAAACCCACTTAACCAACAATTTTCATTTTGCCCTACCAATAATTACTAGTAATCACCATTGTGATTTGTGTTTTTTATTAATCTGTCTGCTCTAGGGACTTCATAGAAAGAGAACTCTACTGTATCTGTCTTTTGTGAGTGGCTGATTTTACCTAGTATAATATTCTTAAGGTTGATCATTCTCTATTATATTCTTTTTTGTGTCATTCTTTTTTTCCATTTTTTATTTTTATTTCATTTTATATTTGAACCACAGTTCTCCCTCCCACCACTCCTCTCACACTTCTTGACTCCTCTCACCTCCCAGCCCACCCCCAGGCAATTCTCCTCACAGGTAAGGTCTCCCATGAGGAGCCAACATAGTCTGGCTCAATAGGTTGGAGCAGAGCCAGGCCCCTCTCCAGTGCATTAAGACTGAACATGGGGTCCCACCATGGGGAATGGGCTCCAATAAGTTAGCTCATGTATCAGGTTTGTATTGTGGTCCTACTTCCACTGAGCACAGCATCCCACCATAGGGAATGGGCTCCAACAAACTAGCTCATGTACCAGGTTTGAATCATGGTCCCACGGCCAGGGACCCCTCAGCTAGTCCAAGCTTCACAGCTGTCTCCCATATACGGAGGTTCTAGTTTGGTCCCCTGGAGTCACCACAGTTGTACGTCTAGAGTTCATGAGTTTCTATGAACTTGGTTCAGGTGTCTCTATTGATTTCTCTATCCTGATCTTGACCCCTCCCTTGCTCTTGACTAGATTCCTGGAGCTCAGCCTGGTTCTTGCTTGTTGATCTGTGCATCTGGTTCTATCTGTTACTGAATGATGGCTCTATGATGATAGTTGGGGTACTCATTAATCTCATTACAGAAGTAGACCAGATACCCCTCAGTCAAAGAATGGATAAGGAAAATGTGGTACATTTCCACAATGGAGAACTACTCGGCTCTAAAAATTGATGACCTCATGAAATTTGCAGGCAAATGGATGGAACTAGGAAAAACCATCTTGAGTGAGGTAACCCAGACTCAGGAAGACACAGTATATATTCACTCATAAGTGGATATTAGTTGTAAAACAATGGATAACCAGATTACAAACCAAAGCTCCAGAGAAGCTGGGTAACAAGGAGGACTCTTAAAGGGACACAAGGATCATCCTGAGAAGGGAAATCAGATGAGATCTAGGGGGCAAATTGGGAGCAGGGGATGGTAAGGGTGAGGGGAGGGGGATGAAAAAAATGAAGGAATGAGATGGCCTATGGCCAAAGTTGGGATGGATGCAGTGGAAGAGCAATGAAAGAGCTATCTTAATAGAACTACTATGGGCTTAAGGAGAAACCTGGTACTAGGGTAATTCCTACAATCCACAAGGAGGATCCCAGCTAAGACTCCTGTATTATATTCTTAGGGTTGACTCATTCTATATAATATTACAGAATTTTCTTCTTTTTATGTCTGAATAATATTACCCTCTGTAGACACAACATTTTATTTATGGTCAAAGACATTTGGGTCACTTTCACCTTTTGGCTATTGTAAAGAATGCTGACATAAACATGGATATGCAAATATTTCTTTGACATACTATTTCTTGTGGCTACATAATCAAAGGACTAAGAGAGCAGATTAATATAGTATTGTAATTTTTAAAAGATTTTAAGTAACCTTCATGTGTCATTCCATTGACACTGTACCATTTTATATTTTAATTGATAATATAGAAATTACAGTTTTACCATATTCCCTTTAACATCCAAGGCTTCTAATTTTATTGATAGCAGTCACCCTAATGAGTGTAAAATATTTATACAGTTTCAAATTTTATCTTTGTAATAATTTCTTATGCACTCTACAGGTAAAATGTGGCTTATCCAATATTACAAAACAACAAGGAGCAACATACTCTATACACTTAGTAGCAGTTACTTAGTAGCACTAAGAATACTTAGTAGCACTTAGAGACTTGCAAACCTAGGAACCAAACCTTAGTATTGGCTTATTTCCAACTTCCTATTTATTATTTGATTATTTATTAATTGTTGTATTCTCTAAACTATTTAAGAGGAAGCAGTGACTGTTTCTTTGTGCATAGTATTATATCATTATTTGTCTATTTCTGTATCTTATATCATGTGGGTACCTTTAAGTAATTCTTTATATGCCTATTCAAAAGATGGCTGTTTTCCTAGAACCTCTTCACTCTGTACCCATGACCCAATATTAAGTACTAGTCTAGTCAGTTAATCTCAGGGCACTGAGTTGTTACTGATTTAAAATTGTTTCTAAATTTCTACTTGTTTCCATAATTTGTATGTGTGTAATCTAATCTGGAGTCAGTCTGCTGAGGTTCAACCTCTACTTTATTTGCTCTATGACCTTGGGGAAATTATTTTCCTTATATATGGTCTTCAGTTTCTTCCTCTGTTAATTGAACATTATAACATCAACTTCATAACCTTGTTATGAGAAATAAATTAGTTAGCCTTTGTATACAGTTCTTCCAACTACTTAGAAAAGTGTATAAAGCATGAAAAGAACTCAAATATCTTAAATCTTGGTATAGTTTTAAAAAACTGCCATTACTGTGTTATATTCCACTCAAGTTTAGATGTCCTGGGTTTATTTTGTTCATCCTAGCTTTACTTTGTTCTGGCTTCCAGTATCTAACTTTAAAATAGGTGAACTATTAGACTATTGAAACTTGATAGTTTATATCTTTGTCATCAGAGAAAGGGAAAGGGAAGGGGTCCTTCTTTCTCTTTAAATTGGTATTTGTTTGTATTTAATGGTTCAGGAATACAGACCTTTGAGCCAATCCTCCTGAGTGTTTAACAGGATTGTTTTTGTTGGACTTGTACTTAATCTGGATGCTAGGAGATAGCCTTTGCATTCCCTGAAAAATAAGGCATATCTTTATTTAACTCTTTTTGTATAATGGCAAAACAATGGGATTAGTTACCACAGGCTAACAAATAAAAAGTCCAGTACCAGGAATAAGTTACCATTTTAGGATGTTTTGGCCAATGAGGTCCCATAGATATTCCCAAACAGCACAAACAATTGTCATTGCTTTTAATTACCATGAAGAACTTAATGGTACAACTTGTTGGTGAAGACACCAGATAGTTAATTGATAAAACTTGGAGGAATCAAACTGGTACTCAGATGGAAGCTTCATCCCTACTGTTTAGCTTACATAGTGCTGGACGGGGCTGTGCACACCATCAGAGGAGAAAAATAATTTAATCTTACCCAATTGTGTACCCTGTAAGCTATAATAATGAATAGCCTGATAAGGTATACCCACTGGTGCAATAGTGGCACAGACATCATAGGAGCAACCAATCACTTTCTAATTGGCTTTAAGTCTCACACCATAAGTTGAAATCCATACCTGGCACTGTTACTGAAGCATCAAATTGTGGGTAGACAGGTCATAGACCCTAAGGGAGAATCTACTATAATTCCACTAAATTCACACCCAATGACTTATTATGATACCCATAGATTAGTCATCTCTTAACCCTCATCAAGTGAAGTTTCTCTTTGTGGTAGATGTCAAGTAACACAGAGACCCATAACTGGTCAAGGTGCAGAGAAAAAAAAATTGTAGAATGCTAAGCTCTAAATCTATAACACACAATTTCCTCTAAAGTCTTAGGGTTCATTGTGCTAGAAGGGCTAGTTGACTACAAGAAAACAGTATTTTCTAGACATTACAGGTCAGTTGCACATATGAATTCAAAGCAGTTGTGACAACATGCTTGAGATCTTCACAATCACAAGGTTGAAAACTATCTCAACATGGAGAGAAGGGGTGTGAACAAACTTCTATCCCTAGCCAAGGCAACTGGTAGATTCTGGGAGAGGGAGAACAATTTTTAAACAAGTGTTGCCATATATATGTGGGCCACAGTCCAGTGGAAGGCCATACATTCAAGAGGATAAGGCCACCACATATTGTACTTGATAAGTTTTTAAAAGGGAAGACAAATAGGGATAGGGAAAGAATAGTAGATTTGGGAGGAATCACAGTAGGGGATAATATGATCACAATATACTGTATTGAAATTCTCAAATAAATAATAAAAATGAGAAAAATAAAACAGAACCCAAAAGGTAGATCTTTGTTAATTTTACAGTTTCAATTCTCAAATTTTATTAAGGTCTAACTTAATTGATCCAGGCAATATAAAAGAAAAGGGGGGTCCTGTGTTCATACTCAAGCCTGAGTAATTAGTAACAGATAAGAGTCACATTGTTATGGAAAGCTCACTAGAGATAACCACTCAGACCCAGTTTATGGCCAATTGAAAGTCTTTATTTCATCTGGCTGGCACTACACATAGGAAAATGAGACCCAAGTATAGCCCTGGGCATTTAGATCAAGGGGATTTTAAAGGCAATAAACCACATCATGGTATCATGTCCAGCAGCTGTAAGGGAAGTTTTGTGCAAGCAAGCAGTTTAACCAAAGATAAGCTGTTGACTGGAGGGGAAGTTTTGCACAAACCGGTAGTGTAACAGAAACCAGGATAAGCAGTTATATGGAGGGGAAGTTTTGTACAAGAAGGAGGTTTAACAGATGATAACAAAGACAAGCTGTTGGCGGGAGAAGGAGTTTTGCACAAATAGGCAGTTTAACAGAAGTTAAATGAGCTAACTGGGACATCTCAAACTTAGGTTCCTAGAATAAAGTTGGGTAATTTTCCACAGGATTCTCCATCAAGGAGATCAAATTCTTGTTAAACCTAAAATGGCCTTTGCAAGAATACAAGAAGGAGGAACTTCTGCACTGTCTTGCTCTGTCACAACACTTCAGCTCTACCCTCATCTATATCCAATAGCTACAATGTTTGAGGTATTTGGAGTCTTTGGAGACATCATAGGGATATGACCTTTTGATTTCATGTAGTAGTATAAACTATAGCTTATAAAGTTGGCCATCATTTGAAGATTTCCCTCTGACAAGGAGATTGAGAGCCTTGATGACTATGAACATTATAAAGTAGTTGGAGCCATCCAAACAAGTTTGTTCATGGAATTTGTTTTAGAACCACTCAAATTCAGACTGGCAGGGCTTACAATTAAGGCAATATGACTACCTGACTCTTAATTTTCTAGCTAGGGAAACTGGAAATTCAGAGGGGAATACATGTTTTGTGACCCCAAAGCTAATGACTTTGAAGTGAGGATGACCCTGGATTTGTGTGTGTGTGTGTGTGTGTGTGTGTGTGTGTGTGTGTGTGTGTGTGTTTCATATCTAGGCCTATCCTAGACCCTCCAAAGATACAATGGTGGGGAAATCAGCTAACATCATCCAAGTCAGATGTTCCTCTTGGGTGTACATGAGCGCCAGTGGTAGTAGGTCCTCAGAACCATTTTAGTGAATCTATCAATTTACATGGACATCTGTCTTTGTTGGTAGGCTAAATAATAAAGACATTATGACTATTATTTTAAAGGTGCTAATTTGAGGTATAACATACTCAGTTTTTACTACTACTTTTATCCATCCATCACTCAAAAAGCATCCTTTAACTCCACCTTCACACAAAGTCATTTGAACCATGATTTTGGCATTGCTGGGAGGGCATGGATGATCTAAATTTGTGCAAGATACCTAATGTAATACCCAGCAGGTGGTGACAGATAGCATTTCTCGAGACCCTCTTATGTGCCAAACTTGTACAGTTCTACATGAATTAGATCACTTAATTTTACAACAACCTTATGTGGGGGTAAGCTTTATTGTATTGCTGTCAGCAACTTAAAGATGCAGAAAATGAAGCATTAGGAGCTTATGAATGCTGACTTGAGTCCATGTAGCCAGCTAATAATTAGTTTTGCACCTTGATAGGCACTATAAATGTATAGTTGACTGTCACCAGCCATGTTACGACAGGATGTTGAAACTGGAGGACTCCTTACTGACCTTGTGTGAACCTTTCTTGTCTTGATGGAGACTCTGAGACAAAGAAAGAAGAGCTGTATCAGTTTGATCCTGAGGATTGATGGAAAAGCCAGAACATTAACTCAGAGCCCCCAATTCTCAGATTGCATACTTAATTTTCTAAACATTATGACTGTTTCCTATGGGTGAGCAGGGAAAACACAAAAACTTTCTAGGCCAGTTTGTCTACCTCCTTTCCTCGCAAAGGGGTGCTGTTGTCATAGGACGCAGCAGAGGTTAGAAAATAGTTTTCAAAATCCCTTTGCAAGACTGCCAGAATGCCTTGGTCAGGAAATGATATTGCAAAAGAGTTTTTTGTTCTCTCTGCTGTGAGCAAGATAAATGAGGACCTTTGCTAAGATCTCACTGTAAAGATTTAGTAACACATTCATTTTCAAAGGCCCTTTCATTTTCAAGATGTTCTTAATTTCAGGATTCTTCCCCTTGGCCCCCGACTTTGGGTTCTGTGATTTGAATGGAATGCACTTTGTTAGGTCTGGAATCCTTGGGGAAGAGCTGCCTCTGTGTCTTCTCGGGCAAGGCTGACCTTGTGTGGGCTCAGGAGGAAGAATTGCAGGCCTCTTACAGAAGAGCAGTGATGCTTTGGGGACCTACTAGCAATCAGTAGTGACAGAGATGAAGAAGGCAAGCACAGTTTACCCTTCACAAATATGGATAATTACACAGAACGTAAAGCGGCAGAGAGATTATGAAAGTTCAGCGGGAGTCTTGGGAGCTTTCCGAACTTTTGAGGATTTCTCCATAATGAACCTTTACCCTTTTGCAGTTCATCCTCAGCTAATAAAAAGAAATCAATTGCAGTTATAATCCTGATGAGTTCTCCATGGAGCAAGCTATCAGAGAGGACAGATCTTGAGATGTGTCTGTCCTTGAAAAACTCCATCTAAATACAGAAAGGCATTCATTCTCTTTAGACAATACCTACCTGGCAAGCTGCCTTCCTATATGCAATGCATGCAAATGTACCACGTTTTCAGGAAGCAAAGTTTTTCTCCTTTTAGAGAGGAGGAGAACGGTGCTGCCCCGTGTTCTGAAGTCAGCATTCAGGAGTGCTCCGAGCTGAGAATTAGGGAGATAGCCTGTGTGGACTGCAGATGAAGTCTTTCCTTAATCAAGATCAAACCAATATGAGAAGAGTTTATTGCTTTTTCCAAACAGCAAAGTCAGGATGAATAGGCCTGAGCTCCCATACCAGACCTCATCTTTCTGGCTGTCTCATCCAGATCCTCTAGGAGCCCCTATTTTTTTTTTACCTGCAAAATGAAAATACTTTTAGTAGCACCATGAAAACCATCACTATTAATAAAATCAAGAAAATCAAGTATAATGAGCATCAATCAAGTGTGTATTATACACTGGCCACTTTTCTCCTGTGTTATGTCATTAAATTGTCATCACACTTCTAAAAGGAAGACAGAATTAAGCAAAATCCTACAAAATTTCAAATATTTAACCATTTAATGGAGTTCAAACTAATATGGCAGGGGATGGTAGGATGTCTACTGAGGCACCCAAACTTAATTTTCTAATTTTATAGATGAGAAAAATTGAGCACATAATAATAAGCTGCTCAAGCATAAATATCAAATTCTTAACATAAATAAGAATGGGTAGTATCCATTGTATAATGCTATCATGAGGATTAGCTGCTGTAATTGGTATAAACTTAGCACAATGCCTACATAGAATAAAAATGGTTTAATATACAAAAACTGTATTTCACACTAAGTCTTCGCTGAACTCAACACTAAATAAAATATGGGCTCTTGACTTGATAAGATAGTTCAGAGTGTTAAGGCACTTGTCACACAAAGCATGACAACCTAAGTTGAATCCCTAGAAACCACATAAAGGTAGAAGGAGTACATTCCATAAAGGTGTTCTTTGACCTCTACACATACATTGTGTGACCTCTCCATTATGCACACACACACAATAATAATAATATTTTAATTAAAAGGAAAATATGAACTCTTTCAAAGTGAGGAAGGAAAGTGATTTTGAGATCACAGAATTCTAACACTTATTCTTTTTGGTCTATCCTGGTGAGTTTTATGTACTTTTAACACCAGAATCACAAAATTTCAAAACGAGTACAGACCCTCAAAGATTCTCAGAGGATCCCATGATAGCTATTGGCTGCCAGATTTCTTTTGACAAGCTTTCAAACATACACAGAGCACCCTAGCTTCTGTCATCCGTTTCCCCCCATTCAGCCCCTTCCACTTATGGCATATGGCAGTTCTCTGTGGATGACAACATCCACTTCATGGCATCCCTAAGACATGAATCAGAGTGGATCAGAGACTTATTGCTGCCTAGTTACTGACATGCTACATTGCATTGTTTTCTCTATGATATGCCATCTGAGGACCTGACTCAGATGCTTGTACCCTTCTTAGGGGAGAGGACCCCTAAAACCATAGAGGTGGCATGCAGTAAGAGGCCAGATAGTGACTGGAGTAATGGTTCAGAGGCACAGGTAGCTGAGAATTCATTTTAGGGGCTGCAGAAGTGCTTAGAGTTGGCCCCACCTATCATTCTACCTGATTGGATATACAAAATGCAAATATGAGAACAATTATTAAAAATTATAAGACACGGAGTATTAGGCCAAGCATGGGTCCTTCCTGAGTACTGAACTTGAATCCTTAGCCACATGTCCATGAAGCCAGTACTGACTGAGCTGCATCTGCTGTGTCTAGATTGGTGAGAGGTGCACAAAAATGTACAAAGAGGAATCGCATCTGCCTCTGTCTCATAGGTGTAATAGCCCAGTTCTATAGGACAACCAAGCTCCTACCTACGAAAGCACTGTGTGGTTTCAGCTATGTAAGAAAGGACTATCCCCAGAAAACCTTCAGAGAGAAGAGCCCAGTAGAGAGGACACTTGTATACTGGCTTTTCTCTAGCCGGTACCAGACCATCAGGCAATCTATCTAATCAGCTGATCCATACTTGCTGTATCCATCCTAACCTTGTTACATTTCACTTGAATGTCCCAAGATTCTCATGTTCCCACAGACTCTTCCTAAAAGATATACTAAGAAGACATCTGTGAGTTCTGGTTTGGTGTAAAAAATAATTCTCAAGTCATGCTTTAATAAATAATAAAATTCTAACCCTGGATTTCTTTTTTCATGTTGAATGTTTTATTTCTAGAAACACTGCTTATTTTTTATTAAAAAATGAAAGGAACAGGCAGCCTGGAATAGTGACTCATACCTGCAATCCAAACCCTCAGAGGGCAGAGACAAAAGAAACTGCAGGTTTACAAGATGTTGTTTAAAAAAAAAAAAAAGAAAAGAAAGAAATATCACAAAATCCAAAGCAGAATCTATGGCTGCTTCAGGATTCTCCCCATCTCATGTTATTCTTACTGGTTGTTACTACAAGCTCTGAAACATAAACAAAACCCTTCATTTTCAATTCACAGCAGTATAACTGTTAGTTATTTGGGTGCTCAGTGCATAGTCAATAAATGCAAGGACTGCAATGTTTTTACTTAGAGAAGGCCAACATGTGTAGAATAAGAGGCTGCATATACTCAGAACTAGATGTAAGAAGAGGTGGCAATATGATAGGAGTCTGTGGTGGTGGATGATTACAAGGATATATTATCTTCTGAATGCAGTGTGTATTCTAGATTTCTAAATCATAGAAAAGAGTGACACTTTTCTCTCAGGGAATTCTTTGCAGTCCTCATTCTGGATTCCCAACTAAAAGGCTGGGGAGAGATATTCTAAAAAGACATGCTGTGGAATTTAGCTGGTTAATATAGTTAAAGTACTTGGAATATAAAATGTGCTACAGTAATTCTGCATTCTATTGTTGCTAATAAAGGCTCAACCTTCACACATCAGACTATCCAGAAAGGGACATTTGATTCATGATGAGTCAAGAGTGATTTAAAGTGTTGACCCTGGCTCTAAGCATAGCCAGAATTTTATGTGAATCATATAATGCAATAATTGCAATGGTAACCACCCATTTATATTAATTAGAGAAGTAAATAGAGTTTTGTAATACATATTCCAGACTAACGCCGAGAGCATAAGTAAGATCTCCCCATTGAAAGGATTAATTGATGCACTTGCCTTGTAGAAAAATTTACTTTTTTTCTTCATAGGCATATTTAGTCCATTTAAAGCAATTTTCTTTTATACTCTCTTTCCCTTCTGCCTTGCACTGCCTCTGGGATTTCAATGCAATTAGCCATTTGTGTGGAGGAAAAGGAGACCTTATTATGCAGTGATCCAGAGCTTATTTTTATTTGAGTACCAGAGATATTTTAGGACTAAATAATAGCAACAGATGGTCCTGAAGCATTGGATACTTGAGCAATTCTTCTAGGAAGTGCAAAAATTTAAAGGTGATATCATCAGGTGATTTTAAAGCTATCATTTGGAAGATATAAATACATCTATTCTGGCTTTATTGAGTTCTCATCTTTTTCAGGAGAAAAACAAACAAGCAAAACCTAGCAACAATAACACAGACTTTTCCAGGTCATCAAAATCAGTCACAGATTGAATATGTGCTTGTCAAATACAAATTCTACATGTCTTTATTCTGTCTTTCATAACCTAATCCTCTATTACTCACTATGCTAGAAAGCTTAGCTGAGGCAATCATGTATTTGTATGACCTTCCAGGTCTGAGAAGACACACCTTCTCACCTTAGAGATGTGGTGGCAGGTCAGCGAATGAACTTAGCCAAAGTTGTACCATCAGTGGTAGACTTGGTACAGGGGTCTCTGTGACCACCATGGCCAACAGAGTAACAATCCATGAGAGACAAGAAGGCAATCTGTTTCAACATGATTAAGTAGCTAGTGTTGGTGAGTTTTGAAGTCTGACCCCAAGTAGTTTATTTTAGGTATACGTAAGCACAGCACAACTTGGCAAAAAAACCTTTCTGGTGATACATTACTCAATCCAGTGTATACCACAAAATACAAAGTAAGCTAAATAAAGATTGGTTGTGACTCCATTGAAACTTTTTGTAAAGTACATGTGACACTTTCCATAAAGATGGGTTCTATAAATTGAATGAGAGAAACAAGCTTACAGTAAGGGTCTGGGGAGGATCCAGGGTGGTCTCTGATCATTAGTCTATTAACCGTGTCCACCATTTCCAACCTTTTGGGTTGATAACAGGTTGTACATTCCTTCCTTTGAAGGAACAAACCTTCTGGTATGTTTTACATTTCAGATTCTCTAGTTATCAAGTTCTCTAGTTATCTTGATAACAAGATGTGTGCCTCCTACAACTTGAGACAATGGAGTGAGCCTCCTGGTCCCTGAGCCAATGTGTTTTCTGTTATTTTATAAAGTCTTATCAGCATTAGATAGATTCATGTCATTCTACTGACACTGCCCCTATACCTCCATAAAGAGATGGTCACTTGATATATATTTCCTGATCTTCCTTTGGGTCCCCTAATAATGTAGTTTATTACTGCCATATGACATCTTCTACATTTATTCATGTAGAGATTACTTCAATGGTGTGATGGTTAGCTTTAATTGTCAACTTGATAAAACCTATATTTACCTGGGAACAGAATTTCAATGACGGATTGTCTACATTGTGTTGGCCTGTCGGCAAGTATAGGGAGGGAGGAGTTGTCTTAATTAAATTAATTGAGCTAGAAAAATCCAGCCCATTCTGTAGGCCAGGGGTTTCTGAACCGTATAAAAGTAGAGAAATTGAGCTGAGCATAAACAGTCAAGTGAGCATACGTGCATTTATTTGTTTCTGCCCTTAATCTTGTGGATATGTTAACTAGCTGCTTCAGCTTCTTGCCAGTGTGAATTCTGTGCAATACTGGAATTGTAATGTGAAGCAAAAGCCCTTCTCCCCTAAGCTGCTTTTTAGTCTGTGCATTTGATCACAACAACAGAAATGAAACTAAGACAGATGATGGGATTATCTTCATTGTCAAATTTATGAGATTTAGAATCACCATGGAAACATACCTCTGGGTGTGAGGCTGTTTCCAGAAAGGTTTAACAAATACGGGGATGTCCACTCTGATTTTGGGTGGCACCATCAAATGGACTGGGATTCTGGAGTGAATAAGGAGGAAGTGAACTTAGCGCCAGTGCTCATCTTTTCTTTCTCTGCTTCCTTATTGGAATTATGACCACCTGTCTCACAGCCATGCTTGGCATGCCTTCCCTGTCATAGTGGAGTTCAGATTCTCAAACTGTGAGCTAGACAAACAAAAACAAAAACCTTTCTTTCCTTAAGTTATTTTTGTCAAGAACTTTGACTGTAGCAATGGGAAAAGTTAATAAAAATGGATTTTATCTACAATTTTTCCAAGTTATTTAGTCCCTTGCATAAACCTAATGAACCATCTCAGGCTGGATTATGCTATGAAGAAAAGAGTTTCAAATGTCCATGTCTTTTGGTGTTCTTGTCAGAGTCTTAGTGCTTTGTTGGACATTATATGGCAAGAGATAGGGAGTATATGCATTTATATCTTCCACCATGCTAAATATATAACACTTATGGTCTCTTAAAGGTCTCTTCCATAAGCACTATAGGTAGATTTGGTTTTTACCCACTTGATACCTAATAATGGGGATTAAATTTAGATACATGAATACTGTGAACCATGACTGAATGCTATCTAAATCCTAGAACCTGGGTAAGTTTGTTCAGGATCATGCTGGCCTTATGTGACATTTAGGCCATGGTAGGTTTAACTAAATATCAAGCCAGACATATCCTGCTCGTACAGCACTTATGTCAGCTGGTAGCTACTTTTGGTTAGAAAGTTAAAAAGTAATAGACATGGGCACAATGCTTTAAAGACAACAATATTCAAACCCAGACAATTATTTTATGTATGCAAGATACATTTTTATACATTTCCCATATAAGGCTATTCAGGGGTTGGAAAGTGTATTCGGGGAAGCATAAATGGGAACAATGGGGGCTTTCATAATGATCACCGTGTATTCCTTAAGTTGTGTGGGGCCACTTAATGCAATCCACTTGGGGGTCAGAAATTGTTCTTGCTCCAATGCCCTTTCCCTGCCTCAGGACCTGAACCTGAGCTGAGGCTGGACCCTGGCAGTAACATTACAAACTAATGATGAAGGAGGAGATGGAGGATGAGCTGTTCATTTACAATATCTTTCTGTTCAACTCCTGCATCCCTAGACCATTGACAAATCTTCACAATTCAGGAAGGACAAAGGGGGTTTTCTTAATTTATATTCATTCTTTTTTGAAGAGACATATTTTGTTATTAGAAAAGCATGTATGCTTATAATATAAAATTGTTAAAAATGAAGACAAGAAAAGTCATCAGTAACCATATTCTCCAGAAATGGTCATGGTACACTTTTAGAATTAAATCCTTACAATCTTGTCTTCTCTTGTTTTGCATTAATGTTTTTTTTCTAAATGTAAAAATGTATTATCTAGTTTTTATACTTGCATCACTTCTTGTTTTCCTCGTAGTAGCAATAAAGAAGAATATTAAAGTTACATATATACTAAAATCCCTAAGTTCTTTTTCTTATAAAAATGGCTATTTGATACGGTAACTCTTCCCACCAGCCTGGTCCTAGTGCTGCGTCAGCCCCAAATAACACGCAGAGACTATGTCAGTTATGATGGTGTTGGCCAATGTCTAGGGCTTCTTATTGACTGTTCTGTCTTAAGTGTTAACCCATAACTACTAATATATGTATTTCTACAGGGTCTTATCTTACTAAGAATGCCAGACTTATATGTCTTGTCCTCCCGGAATCACATGACGACTATCCTTACCACATTTCCCAGAGTCCTCCTTATCTCCAAGTCCCACCTATCTTGCTTCCCTGTTGGCCAAAAGTGTTTTATTCATCAACCAATAAGAGAAACAGATGTACAGAAGGCTTCCCCATCAGCTATTTCATATTGAATGGCAGGAAATTTTTAAATTGTCATATTAGATGAAGGTTCTTTATCATTTACATTTGCTGCAAATATATGGGCTGTTTTATTTCTTGCTTTACCATTTTCTTTATTCTTTATAAACAAAGGGAATTTTATTATTTTTTTCACTAAGATCTGTAGCCTATCCCAAAGCTGTGAAGATACTTCTCTTATACTTTCTCTTATTCTCTTTTTTAGCAGTTTTATTAATTTCTGTCCAACAATTTACACAGTATTACCCATGTAACTAGTTTAATCTTTTCTGCATCTATTTTTAGTTCTGTAATTATCCCAAGGTAAGTTTTTAAATATTTCCTTGGTGCATCTAAATTCTTTAGGTCTTGAAGTTGCTCTGTTTTCTTGTCTTTTTATTTTAATATACTTTAATCCATGTCTCTTTGTACTTATTTTTAGATTAATCCTTCAGTATTATCTCCCAATTAAGTAATTTGCTCTTTGCCTATTTCTAGATATAAATTTTCAATATCAAGTTTTACTTTCATGTATTTATATGTATGAATGGTGTGGTGGTTTGAATAGGTATGACCCCATAGACTCATGTGTTTGAATGCTTGGCCCATAGGGAGTGGTACTATTAGGAAGTGTGGCCTTGTAAGATTAGATGTGGCCTTGTTGGAGGACATGTGTCACTGTGGAGGTGGGTTTTGAGGTCTCATACATCCTCAAGCCATGTCCATTGTGATAGTTTACTCCTTGCTGCCTGGAGATCAAGATGTAGAACTCTCAGCTTCTTCTCCAGTTATCATGCCTGCCTACATGTCCCCATGATTCCTGCCACAATGATAATGAACTAAACCTCTATAACTATAAGCCAGTACCAATTAAATATTTTCCTTTATAAGAGTTTCTGTGGTCATGGTATCTCTTCAAAGCAATAAAACCCTAACTAAGACAGGTGGACACACACACACACACACACACACACACACACACACACACACACACACAACACATGCTCGCACGCATTCATGCACACACACACACACACACACACACACACACACACACACACATATGCATGCACACGTACACACACACACTCATATAGTTGCATGATTTCTTATTTAAACTTTTGTTTTTCATATCTGATTTAATAATTATTTGTTCATTTCCTGAATTTTGCATTTCTTTGTCATTTTGAGGATCATAAATTCAATTACTTCAAAGTTTCAGCCTAGTAATTTTGCATTAGGATTGATATAATATCCTTGTACCTCAAGTCTACAAGAGGTTTGCCTTCCTGTCTGTCATACTGGAAACATCACAAATACAAGCACATGGGCTTTGGTAGGTTAGACAAAGAGCCATATGGACAGTGCATTTGTGTTTTCCTCCATTGAGCCTAGATGTGTTTTATATAAACCATATCCCAGATGCAGTCAATAGCAATCTGTTTCAAACCCTTTATACAGTGGAAGAACCCTATCCCGGGACAATTTATATTGGCTCACTCTTTCAGGACGTGCAGTCCATCATCACTTAGTTGCATGTTTCTGAACTTCTGTGAGGCAGTATATCATAGTGAAGGGAAGCTTTTACCTTCATGACATCCAAGCAGAAAAGAACAAACAGGAGGGATCCAAGACAAGATGTATCCTCCAATGATGTACTTCAAGTGACTTACTCTACCTAACCAGTCCTCACCTGCAAATACTCCATTGATCAAATGCCCTCATGATCCAACATCTTCACAATAAGTTGGCCAATTGTGGACCAAGACTTGAATATATATGCCTTTTGGGGGAATCATTTCATACCTAAACCTCAATATACAGGGAGGGAAAGGGGAAAATATAACAGACCATTACTCAAATCACAGACCCTAAATGCCTTCTTGATTAGAAATCCCCATTTTTCTTGGAAAAATGTGCTGTCTCATTATGTTTAACATTGAAGCAGTGTTATCTGTTTCTGTAATTTGCAATGTTTTCCATTTTGCCATGTCATCTCAATATTATTCTATAGTTGCTCACTTCTATTTGTACTCTTCACAACCGAGTTTCATCTTTCATATATAATCTTTCTACTATATTCATTGAATGCGAAGCAAGATACTTTCTCTTTCTTTACCCCCAGGGTATCACAGAGTCAGATTCAGAAAATAGTTAATAAATTAATAAGATAGTGGATAAGTAATCTTTGATTGCAACTAAGTATACATCATTGAACTACACTGGCTCTGAGACTGTGATGAAGGATGTACAAAAATGAGTAGATGATATTTTTCAGTTCTCTAGGGTACTAGTGATATATTTCAAAGCTGACAATCCAGTAGATGATTTTACTTTTCTTTGTCTTGCTGATATAACTTGATCACTTAGCTGTGCAGTGTTTCTTGGACATTGATACCTGGGTAATTGCAAAAGAAGAGATCAAGTTTGCTGAAAACTCCCAGGATTAGAGTCAAGCCAAGGAATTTCCTATTGAGATGAGTTTCTGTATTAAAAGAGCAAAAATTGAAATTTGTTTTGTATTGTTTTTTAAGGCATGATAGGTGATGTTGGAAATGCCAGCATTAATAGCTGGGAGACCTTTACAGCTACTTTCCAATTGAAACTTCAGAGTTCTTGAAGATTCCATATCAATTTAAGATTCTTAATGCCTTTCATTGTCTGTTTGCTCTTACAAACCAGCATCCTGTAAATCTGGAAACTGCACAGCATGTGTGCTGTCAACCACTAAAATTTTCAGTATGTTTTATATAAATACTATTGCATCTCAAAAAAGTCTGTTCTTTGTGGAAATCCCCCATTACATCAGTATCAGCCATTATTAGTGACTCATATGGCATATTTCATAGAACAGTAACAACTCCAGAGGGTCAAGACATCAAAGTTTGACCTAGACAATCTGGAAACACAAATCACCCTTAATCTGTCTGTGTCTCTCTCTCCCTACTTCACTTCTTCCTCTTTCCCTATTCACAGAGTTAATAGACATTGTCATAGATCCTCCATTTTCACAATGGCTCCTAAACTTTTGGAAACTTTGTTGAAATGTTGCACTCAGCTCTTAGGACGGAGAAGTGAAGTATCAGTTCTGCACAGAATAAATAGAAATATACAGTGTTACTAAAGGCAAACCTGTCCCTGTTGCTGGTTCTTCTTTTTTAAACCAGTGCCTCCAGGTATTTTGATATTTTCATCTGCTAGACTCCCACTGAATCATAACCTATTTTCGCCTTAATAAGCTTGCTGGTAAACAAAATGCTAGAAGACATATTTGGAAAGTTTGAGTACTTCAAAAGAGTATTGAATTCACTTTTTAAAATATATTTTTAGTTTTTTTCAGATTGTAATTATTTTACGTTCCCTTTTCTCTTTCCTTTCTTCTCCCAAACCATGCTGAGTGCCCTCCTTGCAAATTTATGACCTCTTTTCTTTAATTATTGAAGAAGAAGATGCCATGCAGACTTCCAAAAAGAGGAGGCAACCTATAGTCCTACCCAGCAATGATGCCTATGAACCACAACAATGACCAGCATGGCAATACAACCCTAAGGGCACAATGGAGACTTGCATACCTTGGAATAACCAACAGCTCTCTAATTGGAAGTTGATGGCCCAGAGATGTGCAGAAGTAAGAAGATATAGATTGTTTCATTATGAGTTGGTGCTGAAGAGCTTTGGCAGCATGAGTGACAACTGTGGTACTTCTTGCCCCATGCTAGTCACACATATTGGACAGTAATAAATCAGCAGATGTTCTGAGCAGCAAGCTGTGGACCCCAAAATCCTTCATGGATCTGCATGTGCACTGATGGCACAGCAAACAAGCATCTCAGTGTCCCCTCTTGTCCTGTCAGGCTGACTGAAAAATCAATGCATCTCAAGCAGCCTTGTGAATTTTGTCATTCATATTCTCATCAAGCATGTCATTTAAAGTGGAAACCACAACAAACTTTACTTGAGCCTCTGAATGTCCGAGGCAGAACACCCTGTCTGAACAGCCCCTTCCTAGCCATATTGTTTTCTTTTTAATAAAACATTTATTTATTTATTATTCTTTATGTCTTCTCTCTCCTTTTCTCTGTGTGTCTGTGTCCATGTGCACATGAACTTGTGGAGGGCAGAGGACAAGTTCAGAGATTGGTTCTTGACTTTCATTATGTGGGTTTTGGAATCTGAACTCAGGTTTTCAGACTTGGTGGTGACAGCCTTTACCCACTAAGCCATTTTTGCAGCCCTCGTCATTAACCTTTATTTCACACTATAAGATGAAGAATATATATAAACTCACATCTTCTATAGTAAATAGAGTCGGGGCCCAGGCAGGGTAAGAATGAAGAGTGTGGCCTGGCATGGGGAGACCAAAGTCAGTAGGGTGAGAACAAGGTTCACACAGGATGGCAGTACAGTCTAAAAACCCAAAACTCAAAGGAGAAAGGAGGATGGATGTACATAAAATAGGAGTGGGCAGATACTGTAAAATGTGTTCCTTGAGTTAGTTATATCGCTCCTGGCATTCACTCATTTATTCATTAGTTAATTTATTCAATTGAACTACTAGCCTCATACTGTGCTTCACCACAGTGAATGTTATACAACATTCTTTCTGTGATCACTGCACCCATTCACATGGCATGTTCCACTAAGAACAAGAGAAGAACTCCCTGTGGGATACAGTCTCTCTTGTGCTCAGCTCCTATTTCTTCTGACTTCGTGAGCTTCCTTTCAAAGTGGGATTTGTTTTTAGTTGTGACTCTCATGTGCAAGACTCTCTATAGAGTGCCTCTGAAGAGCCATTTGCTATGCCTCATTCCTGTTCACTACAACCTGCCCTTCAGGAACAGCTTTCTCTCCCTGAGGGGCCTCCTGGTACCATTTCCTCTGTCAATAGACCTCATTAGGCCAGCATAGTAAGTATCTTAAAACGAAAACTGAAATGGCCTTTGCAAGAAAAAGAGTGAGATTTTCATGTTTCCAACTGAGCTCTCATTTAGTAGGCAATTTGAGATCCTCTGCCAATACTCCCTGCAGAGGGGGCTCTATAAATGCAGCTTTTGCTTATCTCTGAAAGTACCACTGTTTTAAAAGAGCTATATCCCATTCGTATACAGACAGAAACAATGGACAAATGGGCTGCAGAGCTGAGTGGCTACCTCTTAGTAAACCTTGTACCATGCTCCATATGCAGCTCTTCTCTCAAATCTTTCATTTGTTTAGCAAATATTAAACGAAAGCCTACCTTGTATCAAACAGCACCAGGTGGCAGGACTGGGGCAATGGACAGAATTTTCTTCCTATTGTATTCAGATTGGGAGATTTGCATATTTAGAAAGAGATGTGATCAGGGAGCCGGCTTTAAAGGCAGTAGAAAGAAAGTAGAACAGTGGCATGAAGGAAGGGTCATGCAGAGTCTCATAGGTATTCAAAGAGCTGTTAAGGAATCTGTGAGGCAGAGACCTTCATTATTGACCCTTTTGTGAGTTGACTTCTGCATGTACAGTATGAAAGCCACAGTGGGGGAAATCGCTGCAACCCAAGTGGACTTTACTAGATTTGTCTTTCGCTGACAAACATGGGCAGTGACAACTACAACAAATGAGTCGCAGTTAGTAATACCCCAGATAAAGTAGAGAGATAAGTATTAATTCAATTAAACATCAAACTTGGGTCCACTGCCTTTCTAAATTTGTGTCATAAAAATGGAAACTGTGTAAAGCACTCATTATCTTGTAGTATGATGGTTGACTGGAAGAACAGCACAAGTGTAAGTGATTGTGAGATGAACTGCCTGCCTGCTTTTTCTAGAAGCCCATTTTCACTTGAAAGAAAGAGAAAATACAGTGATGGTTTCAACTTGAGTATTTACTTGACATTTCCTTAAAAGAGAACAGACTAAGCCTGCCACCTGAGAGAAAACAATGGGCAAAAATTTTTATTAAATGATATAAACTGAACTTTCAGGGAAAAATGTGAATTTAAAAAAACTTAGTCCCTCTGCCCCCTACCTCAAAGTAAGCTTGACAATTTTTTGCTTCTTAAAAAGACATTCCTGAAAAACCTGTCAGATGTGTGGTGATATTTTAAAACTGTCTTTACAATATTTTGTAATGAAAAGTACTGTTGTTTGGAAGATTGAAACAATAGAGGGCATCCATGTATTCAAAATACTTAAGTTCAGAACAGTATAAAATAATGACTGTTTCAAAGATCCATTCGAAGTATAAGACAGACAAACTGTTATATATCTGAGTACACAAATTCCATTGATATCTTTTTATATATCTGTATTTTCCACCCTTTTAAAACCCTTTTCTTGGTAACATTTTGATTTTAGTCAAGTAAGAATATCCCATGCAACTAATGGAAAAACATATTAAAATACATTTGGAATCAATTTGAAATAATTTGATCCAACATAAATCTAGATTAGTATGGATAAATCATGATGTGTGAAGACTAGGTTAAGTTTTCTGACCTAGGTAATTTAGATGGCTGGATTAAGTGGAAAGGCTTTATGCCTCTACCTCTCTCAAGCTCATTCAATTGGCCAGGCTACCACATGTTACATTGGAGAGGGACTGCTCCAAGAAAGTAGAAAACTGAAGTGATATGTTTTCCTTCAGTTCATGGAAATGTACTCATTCTGTAGGAAATGTGCTCTCAAACTCTTAACAGGCTCATGAAGGTGATAACGAATGAGTGGAATCTGCATAGACAAATATATATGAGTGTGTCCTCCTCACCATGACAATAGATTTTATGTTGGATCCAGCAATTCTTATTTAGTAATTTCTGGCTTGACTTTACATGTGCTGTTTACTCTCCAGTAGTCACAGTAACACATACCAGGCAGAATATTTTGGTAAATCCCCTGTATAGATAAGCAAACTTGTAATCCCTTCTGTGCAGGTCCATACAGGTGACTACAGTGGGACTCAGTGGTACCAGGTTCTGCTGTGTGAAAACCTGAAACTCTAGCAATGGGAATTTTGTAATTAGAGTCATGCAGGTTCCAGTGGACTTTAAAACGTTAATGCAGAGCCATAAAGACTTTGGCACACTTGGAATTTGAGTTGCTGTTTGATGGGGCAACAACAGAAGACTGTCTGACGCCCATAGGAATTTGATCAATTGAGAAATATGCCCCCAGCGTTCTACACCAGGGAGCATTGCCAGATTATCCCAATTCCTGCACATTCCTCCAACTGACTGTTTCCAAATTAGCACAAGCGTGTGATTTTTAATATCCTTCTCAGCATGAACTTCCTGCTTTATAATCTTAATGTCTTCCATATGAGAGAGACCTTGATCTTTCCATCTTTCACTGTGGACTAATGGAGTCTGAATAAATTGCCAGAAATCTTCATGGGTGATTCTCTTTCTGACTTTTCATCCTGTTCTAGGGGTCCATAAACTCCTCTTGTGATTTGAACTACACTTCCTTGACCATTACCTTGTTTGCTTAGGAGCATATTGACTACTCGCATTTGCCCATTTGTATTGGCCCAGGAATGAGTATAAAGGACTAGAGCTTTATGTACTGGTTTGGGCTAAGTTGTCATTCTCAGAATTTACAGTACAGGAGAGAGCAAAGCAGTTCTAATATGCACATGCCTGCAAAGGAAATTTGGGATGGCACATGGCAAGAGTTCTTAAGATAGATTATTACTATTTTTTGTATTTAAATAGGACCTAATGGTGGGCTAATCTGGGAACCTTTCTGGGGAGGCTTGGTTTTTCTCTTTTGAAAGGTGAGGGCAAAAGGATGGAACAGATGGGGTAATTAGGCAATGAAAAAGGAAGACTGGTCACTTTGAGAGCATCACCTCCAGCAAAGCCTTGTGAAAATTTAAAAGGAGATGAGGAACAGCAAAACATCTAATTTATGAGGCAAAGGAGGGGTAAATAATAGTCATTGCAAGAAAATGAAACAGTATGCGAAATGTATTCTAGATAAAAACAGAAGGTGGTCAGAGATGGCTATAATGGAGAGATGTATGCTTGCTTGTAAGAGGTGAGGGAGGCTGACAAAAGCTACAATATAGTGAGAAACAGCTGAAGCATGGCATTTCTTGGGTTAAACATTTTTGTTAGAATTTTGTGCAAAATGTTTCCTGGAACACTGGAACATTTCATTCTAAGATGTGTGTGCCAATGTTCATAGCCTTCCCCTCTATCACAGTGGGTGAACAGTCTGTACTTCTATGTCAGGCCAACCCTCCTTTTCTTTTTCATTTGATCCTCTCCCCAGTCATCCTCTTGACCTACTTTAGCAGCAGTTACTACCTGATGTTCTAGATATATGAGTTTATATTGTGTATTGCCTATCTTCTTCACTGCTGTGAGCTCTACAAGAGCAAAGACATTTTGTCCTTTTGTTTCAATGATGTATTCTCAACACCTAAACTACTTACAGCACAAAGAGAGCACTCTGAAGTGGTTGATGGATTAATGGTGTTAATAGTTTTTTAAATTGTAGTCACATATCTGTGGGAACCTGAGAACTAACAGTAGTTTCATAGCTTTCCTCCAGTGAATGTTTTGGAATCTTTTTAATGCTAATGTGCTACTGAGAGAGGCAGGTTGATTAGTCCATGGTGAATATAGGGGACAGTGGAAGGAAGGAGATGCCTTATTGATCTGTTTTAAAGATAAAATTGGCAAGGCAAGACTTCTAATGGGTTGTATATACATGATTTGGGCTAGAAGAAAAGCAAACTGTGTGTGTGTGTGTGTGTGTGTGTGTGTGTGTGTGTGTGTGTGTGTGTGTGTTTCATGAAACCACGTTGCTTGATTGCTAGCCCATTTTCTGAAGCTCTCCAGAGGTTGGAAATTTCGTGGAGAAGCAAGGGATATCTGGGCAACAGGAAAGGAATGGGGTCACACAGGACTTGTCAAATCACAGGAGGATTTCTGGAGTGATAGTAATGTTTTTAAGATTTTAAATGGGAATAGCACAATAAGATTTACATCTTTAAAAGATAGCTGGTGTGTAGACAAAATGTATTGAATTTGGCAAGAATACGAACAGGAAAAAAGGAGGCTATTTCTGCAATGCCAGGACCAAGTACTCCTGATTTTACACCTTGCCAGTCAAAGGCCAATCTGACCCTCTGTGCCATGTTTACATCTGACCAACTCAACTCTCCTGTAGTCCCTCATTCTTCACATTGTTTCCTACATAAGACCCTGATCATAACATATTCTTCTTTAAATATTTGTGGGGGTGAAAGAATGTAGACACACAATTCTTGTCCCCGGTGCCACTCTTGGCAATGAGTCTCAGGATAGCGAGTCTGCAGTGTTAGCTGAAGTCACCACTCCATCTCGGTTTATCTCCATTGCAATCTCATCAGTCAAAGTCTAGTTTTACTTTGCTGTAGTTTTGCAAATCAGGGCCTGTGAACTAAAAAACAAACAAATGATAAAACACAAAAGCAAATAAACAAAAACCCTAAAACATTTCCACTATGAGGTTATGTTGTAGCCAGAAAACACTGGAGAAGGTGTGCCTGGGCCATTGCAGGCTAGGAGGTCTATCAAAAACGGGTAAAGGGAAGATGGTTCTACTATATTACTGGCTAAAAAGTAGGAATGAGACTGGCTAGCTTCCTCTATGTCCTATGAGAGATGTAGTACATTTAAAGAACATCTATCCTTTTATCCATAAAGAAACTGAAGTACAAAGGGGGATGCTAAGGTGCTTAGGCCAACAGACATATAGGCTGTAAGGCAGTGAATACTTCCAACAGGATAGGCTAGGAAGAAATAAAGAGAGGAAATCTGCCCTCCACATTTGCAGGCTTTCATTTAACAGCTATGTTCTCAACTCCCTCAAGGCTCAATTGCCTGAAACATGGTATTGAGCTTCTCACTTAAGTTCATCCAAAAAGCCTAAGGTTCCCTCTCATCCCAGATTGACACCCTTCTCCCTTATGGGCAAGGTTGACATTTTAAACACAACAGTTTCAGACCAGCTCCTGTGCACTCAGTCTCTTATTGCACAAAAAAACCATCTGAGACAATCAGCCTGATTCCAGAAACTGGAATTCAATAAGATGAAAAAAATCTCTGCTCCAAAAGTTTACACCTGAGCAAAAATAAAATTGTATCCCAACAGAAAACCTGCTAAGCTGCAAGTTTAA
Source organism: Cricetulus griseus (assembly GCF_003668045.3). Classification (NCBI taxonomy): domain Eukaryota; kingdom Metazoa; phylum Chordata; class Mammalia; order Rodentia; family Cricetidae; genus Cricetulus; species Cricetulus griseus. Next base: position 5,709,795 of record NC_048604.1, read on the forward strand.
TAAGCTATTAAACGGCACCATATGAATCCTGCAATCAAAGCAAAAACACTGTAAAATAAATCAGGAGAGATAAGAAAATATTTCACATTGTTAAAAGTTTATGCTATTTCTGACTTCCCCAAATGTTACCATTAACCTGGGAGTTAATCAGAGTTTTTCATTTACCTGTTGTTCAGAGCCATAATGAGCACTTTAACAGGGTAAATAAAAAGATCTAAAGAAGCAATAAACTCGAATGTCACAAGTGGCAATCATCTACCTTGTGAGGCTCATGCATTACAAAGCATCGCACAGCTGGAAACAAATGATTCCACAGAACACTGTAAATAACCTCCAAGCCTACTCCTAATTAAAGTGAAGCCCCATGTTCTCATGGGCATTGAATATATGAACCAATTAAGGAAATATCATTTATTTCCTGAAAGGGCCATATCTTCTTCCTAAAACTCTTTCTTTCTCCCTCCTCCCTCTCTCCTGTCTTCACTCTGTCTGTCCTCTGTTCCGTCTCCCTTCTAAACTATTTTCCACGAAATAGCTGGCCCCCAATGTTCCTGAGCTGCAATAATGAGACATCCATGCTTTAAGCAAATTTTGCACCTGTAACCTGCAGAAATATAGCCATAGCATTTGAAAAATTACCTCTACACTGCACAGTGCCATGAAAATTTATCTTTGAGATGATTTTATTGCATGGTTACCCTAGGCAATTAAATCAATAAATCTTAACTGTCAGGAAGGTTGGCCCCGTGCCAGAAATAAATGAAATGCGCGAAATCAGTAAATAAAAGGTTCCTGACAAGTCATTCCAGCAATTATTTAGCAGTTGCCGTTGTGTGTGTGTGTGGGGGGGGGGGCTTGTGTTTCACTCCTTGGTCTTTATTGACATCCTCTCTGAGAAATGATTATGCTAACAAGCACAATGGCTCCACTGCAAAGAAGTCAAGAGTTTGCCAAGCCATAAATTATAGTCCCTGAAAAGCAGGAAGGAAATACAGCCACATGGCCAGAAGTGGTAGGCTTAGAGCAGTTTGGGTTGGGGACAGGTTAGGGAATAGCTCCCTGGTGCCTTTGAGAGGAAACCAGTCACTGCTCCTTGGTTCTGCTTTTTTCTGTCTCCAGCCTTAGCCCTGAGAGGAATCACCCTCTGCTCAGGGAGTCCCACTGGCTTGTCTTGTATTATGTAATTTATAGGACTTCCTGAGCATTTCTTCAGTGCTGTATCCTACAGATGTGTTCAGTCATAGGAAGTGACTTATTATCCCCATTATGCAAATGAAAAACAAGGCGACCCAGAAGAGTTAAGTCTTAAGATGGCAGGCAAGTGGAGCAAGGCTGGCCTCACCAGGGCCTTGCCTCACAGTACCTGTACTGCCTTAGTGTGCATCTCTTGGGCTCAGACAACAAAGAAGGTAATGCAGGCTTTGGACTCATTATTTCTTCCTGTAACCCTCATTGCCTTTCTCTTTTGAGTTTTTCCTTCCCTTCTCAGCTTACCCTCCTTTAGTGAAGGTCCTCTACTAATGTTTTTTCACAGCTGACAATGACTAAATGACACTGACATGTTGCTCGTGAGGGTCATAGGCCATTTGAGAGCTACCTGAGCGTCTGTATATTTGCCTTGGCCTTCCTCCAAACATCGTGCTTTTTCTTCTCTTATCTCCTGTGGGCTTCCTAGGTTTCCTAATTTCATCCCATTACTACCCTCTCTGTGGAGCCTTCCTCATCTAACCATACCCTGCTAACACAAAAGCTTATAGCTCAAGACATGGTTTCTTCACAGCTGCCCCATTATTTGCAGTTTTACCCACATTGTGTGACTTTTCTGCCACATGACTTCTTATCCTACTGGATCACAAGCTCCATAAGTGCAGGGACCCTTCATCCTGTGCACATAAAGACCAATTACCAAATGACAAATGAGCTTGTCACATGGAATCAGACTAGGTGCCTAAATCAAAAGAAATCTTGGGTTTCATAGGGTGGAGGCTAGAAGTCCAAGATCAGTGGCAGAAGGCTTATTCTTTCTGAGGACTATGAGAGAAGTTTGTGGTACATGTCTCTTTCCTTATCCATTTTCATTCCACATGACATTGTCCCTGTATGTGAATCTATCTCCAAATGTACCCTCCATAGTTAAGGATATCAGCCATAAGAGGTTAGGACTCATCTTAATGACCAGATTTTTAACTTGGTTGCATTGATAAAGACACTATTTTGAACACAGTTGCATTATGAGATATAGGAGTTAGGACTCCATCATATGAAGCCCTTGGTGGGAGGGGAGTATCAGCCTATACATAGGAACAACTGACTTTAGGAAAGAAATTCCTCAGACTTCTTTCTGGAAAGCCGTTAGAATTTTTTTTAGTGCAGAGGTAGAGAGAGTAGCAGATCCATTCCTAGCTTGCATCTATAACTCTGCACACTACGATATAATTAACCAGTCCTTGAGAGGATCCCAGATCAGCAACATGGCTTTATCATCAAAGGCTACCTGGAGGAGGATGGCTCAAGTAAGGCAAAGATGTGGAGCAGTCCCTTGCTGTCAGAGTAAGAGGCTTCACTGCAGCCATGTTTGAGACTAAACACAAAGCTTCAGATTTGGTAAAGGCTTGCTTTCCTCTCCATGATCACTCACTTAGACCTTTCTTCTACTGTTGAAACTATTCTTTAGTATCTCCCCCTATGAGTTCAGGAGATAGAGGTCTGTAGAGTACCCTCTGGATGAATATAATTGCAAGGAATTATACAGGGTGAGGGAGGGGAAAGCCTTCCAGAAATGTGAAACATGTCTGTGGAACATAGATTCCCCATGATCAAGATAAGGATGGAGTTCAATGAAGCAGTTTAGGAGCCCACCAGTGTGGGGAGCCACAGCCCCAAGATGGCGCCTGGCTGGATGCCAGGGAGACTGAGTTTAGCTGTAAACAAGCTTTATTTGGAAGCGCTTAGTGGATCCGGTGTGCCTCCTCCAGCTGTGACCTATCCGGGATCGCCAGGTGGCGTGAGCTAATTGGGTAATGAGCTTGCTATCTGGGATTGCCAGGTGGCGTGAGTTAATTGGGTAATGAGCTTGCTTTTAAGGGCTTGCCAGGGGGGCTGGGAGAGATAGAAGAAGCAGAGAGAGAAGCTGAGGAGAAGCTGAGGTAGAGGTAGAAGGAGAAGCTAATGTACAAGGTTACTGAATAAACTGCTTGAAGAAGAGTCGTCGTGTTTCTCTTGCTGGTCAAGATAGAAGCGACACACCAGTAATGTAATAGGTGGAAGTAAGCAGGGGTTGGAAGTGAAGCAGAAAAGAATGTTGTGTAGCCCTTTGGAGACTATGGTGTTATCTGGGGAGCAGGACTCACATCTTCCAGGAGGTCTTAAGAAGCAGCAACTAGGAAAGAAAGTAGGCTTTGGCAAGTCCCTAGGCAGGAAACCCTGAATCCTATTGGGGCAACTATAGCTGTAGCAGGAAGGAAAGAGATGCCGATTTGAAACTTACCAACGAAAACTCTGGGGCCATTGGGGGATTCAAGAGATGCTGAAAAGCTATCAGCACAGCCATTCTGTAATCCTTGGAGGTAGGAAAGGTAAACTGTTGAAGGTGTTCCTCCTGCTTCCTCATTAGTTCTCTTCCGCTAATGCTCATCTTTGTTTTGTTTTTGTTCTTCATAATTCTTGCTCGCAAGATCCCAGGGCAAATAATTCCCTATCAGTACATCATGAGCACTAAGGTGGTTATTTTCCAATTAATGGTTTGAAGCAAAATACAACATTGTTATTGAACTAGAGGCTGATAGATGGCAAAGGCACAATATCTAATAACTAAGTGCACACTTTGCAATGACAATCACAAGATTTTAAAATAATAATAATTTGCATTTCTATAGCACCTTTTGTCTGACTAATGAGCTTAACAAAATTAATTCATTAGTTTACTGTGGTGTCACAGACAGCAAAGAAGTAAAGGTTGCTTGAATGATTTCATGCCTAGAGAAACTACGGCAGAGAGAAAAAAGATTATCTTGCAGTTACTCTTCATGAGGCTTTAGGTCCACTGCTCCAGTTACCCTGGGCAGATGGAGAATCTTCTGTGTAAGAGAAAAGTCTTCTTGAGCCCTGCTTAAGTGGTAAGAGTTAAGAACTTCGACATGTCCCTCAAGATTCTTGTCCCCCAGTATAAACACTTGACTAATAGCAATCCAGTGTGGCCAGGTCCTAGGATTATAAGGAATAGTGTGTATGTGATAGCAGGGGACATTGAGTGATGTCACACGACAAAGATAAAATAATTTTATAGAAGAAATTAGGCTTGCCAATCAGCAGATTATTCTGGATGAATGGGTTTGCCATAATTAGGTGAGTTCTTTAAATGTTTTTTTTTAAAGCCAGATTTCCTTTCTTACTGGCATCAAAGAAGCCAGGTGATAGGAGTTCTACAGCAGCAAGGAAACAAACTCTTCACTAATCTGAGTTCTCTTAGAAACAATGTCGGAGCTACTCATGAGCTCATAGCTCTGGCCAGTACATTGACGATAGCTGTGGGAAGACCCTGAGTTATTGTGCAGCTAACTGACACTAAGACTTTTGACTCATGGAATCTGTGAGGAAATAAATGAATGCAATGCTTTAAAGCACTGAGTTCCTGACACTTCATTTCTCATCAGCAGAGAACCAATATGAGGCATCACACACATGCCTCACAGACTGGGTTTTTTACTCTGTGCTGTCCCCAACTAAAGGGTATAATCTAAGAAGACACTGGCTTATCTTAACTCAAATGGAAGAGCAATTTTACTTGACAGTTGGGCTCTTAAAGATTATCATTATTTATTGGATGCCAATTGCTGTTGGTAACAGGTCTGACAGGGATCTTAAGTGATATTCAAGGATACATGGTGGTAAGCCTTAGCATCTGGATATGCCTTTTTAAATGTGTCTCTCTGTGTGTACTGTGTGTATGTGCACATGCATGTGGATACCTACAGAGACTAGAAGGTGATGTCAGATTCCTAGGAGTTGGAATTACAGGCAGATGTGTGCTGCACGATATAGGTTCTGAGAACTAAATTCTAGTCTTCTGAAAGAGCAGCAAGTGCTCTTACTCACTGAGCCACCTCTCTAATCATATCTATTGACATGAATGACCTTTAATCACTTGAAAAAGGAAAGCAATGGTGAAGAACTTCAGCCATATGCAAGGATTCTGCCCATCAAAAAAAAGCCATATGCTGTTATCAGTGAGGGTAAGAAGTATAGTCCCAGCTGGAGAAACTTTGATGAGAAAACTGATTCTTAATCTTGATTGGAGATTAGGGCCACATAGAGGGTTGTGTTTGATGGTAGCCAGACATGGTGGTTTTACACCTATGATCTTGATACTTGGGAGGCAGAGACTGGTGGATCTCTGTGAGTTCAAGGCCAGCCTGGTCTATATAGCAATTCCAGAATAGCCAGAGCTACACAATAAAGAGAACCTTGTCTCAAAACAAACAAACACGATTTTGATGTTAAGAGAATTACATAAATTCATCTATGCATAGCAGGTACTGGCCATAGTTTCATAGGATATCTAAAGCAGGCAGCCTCTAAGTAGCCTAAACTGCTTCTCAGGGATAAATTTATAACAATTAGCTTTCAGTTTGAGGAAAGTGGGCCTTTAAGTAAGGTGTGTATCATAAAGTACAGTGTAACATCTTGTGTATGCAGTCACTATTGGTGTATACTTACATGTACAATTGCCCTGCCATTTTCTGGAAAACATTATTTCCTTGTAGTCAGGTTCTTACAGTTTTTTCACCTTCTCCTCTGCAATGATCTCTGAGCCTTGGGAGAAGGAGAGGTGATATAAATATCCCATTTAAGGGCGAGCATTCTGCAATCCAGACAAAATCCCAACATGGAGGTGGGAGATGCTCACCAAGTCCCATGCCCAGTTAAGGAGCTATTGGCAATTGATAACTTCTGGGGGGTAAGTGTGATTAAAATTTTGCTATGTCTGTCAATCACACTCCAGTGGAAGGCCACAAATCCATAAGTAGATGAGCGGCACAAACTAGACATAATGAACGTAAGAAAAAAAGAGGACACAAAGTTGCGTTGGTTAGAATGAGGCAATACTTATTTAGCACTGTGAAATTCACTGGAAGCTTTGCCTCCATGCTTAATCTGTAATGTTATTTCCTACAAATGCTTTAGTTCAATAAAGATGAATGGAAGTACTTTGTGAATGAACTCATATGACAGATGTTACCTTCCAGCACCCAAGTCATTGGTGTGTTCTTGGAGTTGGGAACTCTGTTTCAGATCACCACTACTATCCCTTACTCAACATTCAGGCATGTTAATTGAGAATGACTCTAGAGACACACCACTCTTTGAACATTTCCCCTTACATCTATGGCCTGCTGTAGGGACAGCCTTATTAGTAAAATAAGAATACACTCAGGAGATTGTGGCTGAGGTATGTATAAAATCCCTGGATACTTATAAAAATGTGAAAGAAGTCCCTTTCCCGGAGAAGAATTCCCTGTGTTGGTGTCCCACAGAATATTTTCTCCGGAGGGCTAAGAGCACTGGCCTGTGCCCTGGGATGTTGTGTGGGGTGAATATGTAATTGGACTTTTTATCTGTGAAGGTCAAAGAAATAGTTCTTCATCTTGGCTTCATTGTGAGTGTAATCAAGGGAACTTTAAATGTTATTATGGTCAACCAGGCCAAGAAACCTGTGGCTAGATAGACCATGGAATCTAAGGGAGGACCTACTAATATTCTGCTAAATGAACATAACATTAAAAATAACTTCTAATGACTTATAGCTAGATGTATAGTTCAGAGCTTCATTCAGCAGGCACTGGAGAATATGCTTGTAGTAGGTGATAATTAATAGAGGTTTACAATCTGGAAACATGCAGAGAATAAGCGACTTTGAAGTACTAGGCCTTAAATGTCTATGTCTCATCCCTCCCCTAAAGGGTCAGACATCTTTGTGGAAAAGGAGGCAGAATATTTTAAAAGTCAGGAGCTACAGTAGATGATTTGAAGAAAAGAGTGTTATGTAAACACACCAGGGCAAATGCACATAAGAACTAAAAGCAGTTGTGACAGTAAGCACAAGACTTGTACAAGCTCAAACTTGACAAAATCCCAGCATGGGGGAGGACAGAAAGTCATGAAGTCCTGAACTCTAGCTGAGGAGATGTTAACATCTGATTGCTGTTGGGAGATGAAAGCCCAGGCGTAGTTGGCCAGTACAAACTGAACTTCATGGTTGATGGGTTTAAATGGAGAGGGATGGAAAGAGAAATCAAGGGAAAATTTAGTTGTGAGGTGTAAGGTGATTTTCAAGGAACTGACAGAAGGATGCATATGATCAAACACATTGTATGGAATTCTCAGAGAATTAATATGAAAATATTATTAAAAAGAAAATATTATAGAATTGAGAAATGATAGTCTATGTACAATTTGGAGACTACAAAAATCACTCAATTGCATATTTTAAAATGATACATTTCATGATATATGAATAATAATTTAGTAAAACTTTTACTGAAAAAGAAAGTACTGATACAAGCAACCTCTGACACAGAGCTCTGGAATGAGAATCTCTTGAGCAAGGTTTACATCTGCACATTTAAAATGCCCCCAGGGTATTCTCTTAGGTTGAAGAGGCTCAGGGCTATTTTCCTTTCTGAAGAACAGGGCTATTTTCCTTTTTGAAGAAAAAAGAGTAAGGCATTGTTTCCCTGTTATAGGATAAAAACAATATATATGAAACTTCTGTAGTATTAGGTTTCCATGTCTTTTAGGAAAATTTTTATTGAATTTTTTAGATAATATATTTTGATTATGTTTTTCCACCCTTACTTCTTCCAGATCTTTCCTACCTCCAGACTCACTCAAGTTATCTCTTGGTGAAAACTTTCTCTCTCTCTCTCTCTCTCTCTCTCTCTCTCTCTCTCTCTTTCTCTCTCAAGTTTATTCTCTCTCTCCCTCTATGTCTCTCTCCCTCTATCCTTTTATCACTCCCTCCCCTTCCTCCCTCTTACTAATTAATCTTACAAGCTACAATAATGATTGAGCTTGGCATGACATGCCAGCTAGCGCAGCAGTGGTAGGAGCATCATTGGAGTAACCAACTACTCCACAAGATGAAACATATACCTGGCAACATGAATCTATGCCTAGACAGGTCACAGGCCTCCGGGGAGAACCTAGTATGATTATACTGTTAAATGGACATTGTATTAAACTGACGTCTAAGGATTTAGTGTTATAACCAACATATGGTCAACATGAAGATAGGGTAGTATGTTTGGCCCTATAGAGAAAATAGATACCACATGTAAGGATTCAGGCATTATGCTGACCTGCCCCTGCCACCTGGCAGAATGCACTCAGGCAGTACCGTGGTCAGTGGTCAGTTCAGGGTTCCATGAGTACTAGTCTCTACACAGGGGCAAAGGACCCCTTTAAAAGACCCACTCATGATCTCTTTCCCACTGTTCCTCTGGGGCAGACAGGACTTTTCCTGTCTCCCTTTTCTCTTCCATCATCTCTGTGTCTCTTTACCTTATTTTCTTACCTCCCCCTCAATAAAACTTTCAATATGAGTCACGTGTACAGGTCTCTGTTTCCCCATCACCTGCCCAGGAAGGATCTATACTCATGGTTCCAGCACAGAACCAGGGACCTGCCGTGCCAACTCACACTGTATTATTCCTAACCCCACACCCTCTTCCCAAGGCTCAAAGATCACTGAAGAAAGTGGAGAAAAAGATCATTAGAGCTGGAGGCAGTGGATTACTACCAAGAAACATTATTTTCTGGACACAGAGTAACTGCACATATGAACTCATAGTTGTGTAAGACCTGTGTAAGCTCAAGCCAGACCAAAACCCAGCATGGAGAAGGGAGTTGGGCCCACAATCCCACACTGGTCATGGGGCTATTGGAAATTGTTAGCTGCTGAGAGAGGAGGGAAAGACAGTTTTCTCTAAGAGCCTAGTCCCTGGTAAGTTGACCAACTCTCCTAGTGGAAGACTGTATATCCAGTAGTATTTGGGCAGCACAAATAAGTCTTGAAAGTTTTTTTTTAATTTTTTAAAATGTTTTAAGTTTCGTGGCTAAGGAAGGGGGTAGATTTGGAAAGAATTGAGAGAGAAGCATTAATATAACCCAAACATGTTTTATGAAACTCTTAACTAGTAAAAAAGGGGGGATTAAAGAGAATGGGTGGCAAAATCTTCTGCAAAAGCTCCAATGTGCTTCCTAGAGACAATTTGGAAGGTAAATGTTGTGTGCAATGCATGGGCTTTCGTGCACTTTCTGCCTTTTATGTGCTGTGCTCGAAATCACCTACCCGTTTGTGGCATATGTCCTGTTGGAGCTTCAACCTTGAAGCTGCCCTTACTACTCTTCTACCTGAACAGCATTAAGACTATTGGCCTTGATCATGACAGTGTGTCAAAGCAAAGATTTTGGTGAATAAAATCCTCCAAGCTGTTGAGATGAAATGTAGAATGAGAAATACCAGTGTGAGTGTCAGGGAAAAGGCTGCTATCAAATCCATTTCATAGAAGAAAGTGGAAGGCAGAGAGGTTAAATGTCAGGTAGCAATAACCTGCTCTAAAATCCTGCCCCAAAGCTTCAAATCCTGCAGGAGTTAAGTGGAGTCTGGGTCTGTCTTCAAAGCACACTGATAATAAAGCTCCATCAGTCCATGCCCTGCCTATACTCTCAGAGTGACTGGCCAGGAAGGTAGTGCTCTCTCTCTCTCTCTCTCTCTCTCTCTCTCTCTCTTCGAATCTAAAGGGCACTAATGACACTGAACCTTACCTGAGCTGCAGAATTTTCTTGTGCCTTGGTCTCATTCTTCATCGAAGAATGTATTTCTGAATGTCTGTCCCAGTGCCCTTTCCTTTTACCAAAAGGACATTCCTTCCAGGCACTCAGTGATCCGTTTTAGTTTTGTTTTGATAATGAAAAATGATACATACTCCAGCATCAGAAATTAAGTCCTTATGAAAGTGCCAGAAGACTGCCAGGCTACTGATGTCCTTATTAGTGATAATAAGCCCTGTGCAGCAGATCAACCCATATAACCTCAGCACTTTACTTTTTAAAATGCCATTCTGCATATTTGTTTCTAGTTCTCTGCATGCATGGCATGTATTTTTGAGAGGAGTAAGAAACAACATTGTTTCTTGAGAAAAATATATTCCATTTAGCTTTATTTCTTTGTTTTATCACAACAAAATTTCATATTTGTGGATGCTACAGGCTTCGAATTAGGAAAAGCAATTTGAATTCTTAGTGGTAATTATCAGTTTTAAACACATTTAGACACATGAGTGTTCATACCTACATTATGATTGTTAATTTGCAATGTCAAAATATCTGGTCTACGCAAATGTAGCTCATACTTTACGCCATAGAAAACTCAGCTAAAATAATTGTTAATGTCATATTCATTAACAGATTCTATGTGCTATATTATCTTGGTATTGTAATTCCTCATTTCATATTGCTAGATACTATTTTCCATATGTGTGGAATTTTGTGGTACCTGAAACCCGCTTTTTGTCTGTCTGGAGGATGTTGAACATTTTGGTGGAAATAATTCTAAATTATATGGCATGTGCTTCTGACATAATGCAAAGTGTATACTTAAAATAACTTAATTTCTTTCTGATGGTTTGAAATTAATATTGTGATCTAAAATCACTGTCCATGTTGCCTTTCCATGCTTGTGGCTACATGGCCCTGTAGTAAATAGCCATAGCCACTTGACCTTTTGAGTTTTTAGACTAGATTTATCATTTCTGCTGTCTTTCTCTGTGATAATGAGTTATGTTCATATGCTTTCGCAGACTTTTTTCAAACAAAACATTTAAAACAATTTCTCTTAAATGTGATTTGTATGATTGTCCTAGTGACTGTTTTATAAATTGAATTGAATCTGTGACAATTATTTGGCCCTTGATTTCACTATTGAGGTAAGTAGGAACATTGGATCTATATTATAATGTGAAAGAGGTGTGATGAGGTACTTATTGTTGAAAAATTCTGTAAGCAGAGTAATGTACATGTGGAAAAAGAGGTTTTCATAAAATTTTATTTTGTATTTTAAAATAATTCAATGCATTAGCAGTGTAGTCAGGGCCTTTATGAGAAGACCAATGCACTGTCCAGCCAGTATCACTTTTACAGAGCCCTTTTGTTGCAAGATAATAAATCACAATTAAATGTTTGTGTACGAAGTTACATGAAAGCATATGTGTCTCACACTTGAAATGCAAAGTCGTGTGTGTAGATACAGGTTATGAATATAATGCACATGAGGCCATATTTTAAATACTAGATGACAGACAATTCGTTAATAGATTGATGTTAAACAGTTGGTTGAACCTATACAGAATATCAGAACTCACTGAAATTCTGATGAAACAAGCATGCTTGTCAAGAACAGTGACAGTTGGTAAGCCTAAAATAAGTGTGAATAAGCATTCTACACCTATGAAGAAGTAGTTCAAAAAGATAGTTGCTAAAGCCAAAAGGGCACTTCCTGAATGATCATTGCATTTTAATGGCCATCTGGAAGGCCATCAATATGGAAGAGGAATCTCTTAGGGACAGGGCCAGAGGAACTCTTTCTTAGGAGCTAGGCGAGGCTATTCCTAATGGTTATGTTCCTCTGTTCATTTGGAAAAGCCCCGGCTAAACATTGACTCCATAGATCAGAGTAGTATAGCTTGAAGCAAAGTTATTTCTACCATGATTGCTCAACTCCATTCCTGTTGTTGGAATTGAGATGTCCTGTGTCTTTCCTCCCATGTTTCTTTACCTACAAGTTTCTCTTGGAAACTTTTAGATTTGAACAGAGTCTCTTCCTAACAAAGGCCAATGGAATCCATTTGATTGAGCCATGATATTATGACATAAGCTTCCAAGAAGGTTTTGAAATGCTTCCTTCATACACCAGTGTATCCATGGCCTCCTGTAACTGTGAAATAATGATTTTCAGGAAGGAAACATTAAAAATCCCGTAGACAGGCAGAAAAATTACACACACACACACATACACACACACACACACACATGCATGAGAGTGCACATTCTCTCTCTCTCTCTCTCTCTCTCTCTCTCTCTCTCTCTCTCTCTCTCTCTCTCACACACACACACACACACACACACACACACACACACACACACACACGTAATTATGCAATTATGGCTTGACAGAACAGTGGTCCAGAGAAATGGTTGTCAGTGCCTACAACACACAAAAACAACATATGTTGACACATTCCCATTTTTGTCTTGGTTAATAAAAAATTTCCATGTGGTTACATATATAATATTTGTTTTTAAAATATGCATGAAGATGTTGCTTTTGTTTCCCTCCCAGGAGAAAAAGAAAAATGTTACAGGTTCACATTTTCATTTGTAAAGTGTTGGAACTATCTTTCTGGGAATAATATGAGATACTATAAATGGGCACACATTATAGGAATGTGTCTCTTAGTTATGAACACATGCACTACAGAGCATGAAGAAGATACTCCTGGAAACTCTCATGAGTATCTATATGCTCCAAGTAACTTACTGTAAGATAGTTGGAGTCCTTTATTAAACTAAATTAAATGTCAGGGGATATTATAAAATCACTCGTTTGTAAAACCACCTTTATCCTTTTTACCATTTGTTCCTGTGTGAGGTAGAAGGACACAACAAAGAAGGGGTGTCCTTTTTTGGTTACCCATCAGTATTTGTCTAGATTGCATTCCTGGATGATAGGTTTCCTGGCATAATTAAAGTTTACTAATGATTCCAATTTCAATATTTAAAGGGGACAAGGGGATTGCAGTCGAAATAATAAGTGAATAAGAACAACCAACCTTCCAAAAATAAAAGAGAAAAAACCCAAATGAACGTAAAATCTCTCAACTGAAATGCACTGGGAAATTGAGAAAAAATTGTTATTGTCTTTGCAATAGATAGATCATTTATGTTTGCTGCTGCCAGACTTCCAATTAAAGTTGATCAAAACTTCCTGATAGAAGCAGTTTTTCATTTGCCAGCAACCATTCTTCTTGTTCCAAAACTGTGTAACAAAGGTTCAAATACATATAAATTAAATCAGCCAGTTAATATACATACTAACCATAATATATATAAATTAAATCAGCCAGTTAATATACATACTACCATGCAAAGTGTACTTATTATTTTTACTGTGTTTTCATAATGCAGCATGCCTTTCCAGGTAGCACATCTCAAATCAGGACATAACTACATTGATTAATTCATTGTGTCTTAGGAGCATGAACAAGTACAATTCAGAAATTCACAATTAATTCAACTATTTATTTGTTTGGAGAAAGAAGTAGCACCAGCAGGGACACAATTAGGAAGTACTTGGAGGACAGGGATGAACAAAGACAGGCAGCAAAGGATGGATATCAAAGGAAAGAGGGAAGGAAGGAGGGAAGAGTGTGAGACAGATCGCAATAAGCACAGTCTCAACCACAGCCAGCACTTCAAGAATAGAAAGGAAACTAGCGAGTCCTTCTTGGAAGATCCTAAGTATGTACAGCTGATGTAATGAGATGTACAAAGGAGAAGTTTAGGTATCTTTTGAACCCAGGGTCCACTTCTGAGCATTGTATCTCTGTAAGCCTCACTTTTTACGTGTTAGGTTTACATCCAAATTCTTCAGAAGTACTCCTTTGATGAAATCAGAATAGAAAGACAGTAATTTGTAGCATTAAATAAATGCCTAGGAATTTATCTCAGAGGTTTCCCTTTCTAACATATCCAGAGATAGGAATCATCCAGGAAGGAAACTATTTGACAAATCATCTTGAGACAGAACCAATCTCAATTTTAATATTCATGAGTGAGTACTAATGATTAGCAAGGATGGATAGGCATAGACGATGTTAAACTGATGTTAAACACACTTGGAGTTCCTTGGAGCCATGAAAAGCAGTTAATTGCCTGTGGCATAGAGTCCCTGTATAAGTATAATGCCACTTTAACCAGAACCAGATGTTACCATTCTCTGGTAAGAAAAAATGCTGTAAGAATATCATGAAAGGATGCAGCACCCAAACCCTGCCATTCTCTAGCCCCCAAAATAATTACAGAGTCAAATGACACAAAGGCCAGGAAGTATGAGCAAGACATGCATCACTTACAAGTTTGGGTTGATCTCAGACAGAATATGGTACTGGTTAAAGAATAGTAAGATATTAATTCAAGTTTTTCAATCTTTTTTTTATACAAAGCTCTTAACTGCAGAAGATGTGTAGGCCCAGGAGAAGTGGTTCTTTGGGTGTTTCTGTTAACTCTCAAGATGATTTGTAGTAAAGATTTAATAAAGTCATGTTTATATTTAATGAAAGCTTTATTTTCTTTGAAAAAGTGTAGATTATGTTTTCTTGTTAGTGACCTTAATTTTCTTCCTAACTGCTGAAAAAGAACTGTCATTTTGGAATTGTAGTTGTTGCTATTCTTGTTTGGATTCAGAGCTAGGATGGTGAGTAGAGACTTAACTATGAACACATGTTTAAAGGTTTAGCTGGAGTAAAAGTCATATGGTCAACAATGTGCATATGCCAGAATTGCTGTGTTTCCATAGAGCAATAAAAAACAATTACTCTTGAATTGTGTTTCTTCACCAAGACTCTGTAACTGGTTTATTTAAATTACATTTAAACAATTAGAAACTCTGCTTAGAGAATGAAAACTAGTATTGGCAAGCTAACTTTGTAGCCTTTAAATTATAAAAATGAGTTATGGTAGTTTTCTAAATGTTAGTCTCATTTCCATGTAATCTTTGGAGTGCAGAGAAAATACCTGTGCACTGATCTATCTGTGTTGTCAAATGTTGAGGATTTCATTCTGTCTAGCCAGCTCCAGACTAAAAGTTAGCTTCCAGAATTTCCCATCTACCAGGGCCTTCTCATTAATGAACTACGTTGGTATATTAGTTCATGTTTCAGCTTCTACAATAGTTTTAGTTATTAAAGTGGCCATGGGCGTGAGGATGCACATAAACAAATGTATGAAACATGAGCTCACTTTGGCTATATCAAGTAATTTGCTGGAGCTAGCTTGGTTCACAGGAAATGATAGTATTTATCCCTCCCAAGTTTCCTTTCAGTGAGGCCATAGTTGTTAATTTGTTATCAGCTATAGTGTTAACATTTCCACTGTGTGAATTGGAAAATGCTAAAATTGAGGTGCTTTGCATTAACTATTTGGTAAAGGTGGTACAGAAAAGGTCCAAGTATCGACCCAGGATCTTGAGGTTTTGCCAACTTTGCTTTCTGCAGTTAAAGCTCTGAAAAGCCACAGAAGGACATGCACATTTGGGTAGCTTTGGTTATTATCATCATGTTGGGCTCTACACTGAGACATGTGTGTTTTGTAGCCACATAAGTGATACTGGACAGAACTAACTAGGTAAAACATTGGAATCCCTCTGGATAAGGCAGCTGGCTTCTGGATTGGAGATTGACAAACAATAATTCTTCATATGAATGAGGTATCCTCAGATGAAAGCATACACCCGGCCATTTTTCAGGAGGGTCTGCATGCCTTTCTGCATGCTACTGCTCACAGGCAACTGCTTGCATGCAAGCAGGCCTGGATTTGCTGCTGCAGCATCCCACCACCAGCCCATTAGCAGGTTTCTCTTGCTTTCCCCTTCCCTCCTCAAAGTCTGACACAATCAAACAGCCAAGAAAACAGAGGTCATTGGCAATAGAGTTTGCAATTTTGAATGATTTTATTAAACACCATTAGTCTACACTGCACAGTTAATGAAACAGCAAAGCTCCAATCTCAGAAGAATGATTGACAATGGATCTGAAAAGCAGTTCAGTGTCCCCTAACCCAGTGTGAGCACTATAAATGATTCTTTAACATTTTATGTCAGAAGCAGGAAGGGGCAAGAACTGCAGTCTGGCCTCCAAGGGCTTTCCCCCCCCCCTCCACCCCCCACCCACACCCCCTCTGCCCTCCCCACAATGCAGTTTTCTTTTTGTTAAAAGATTACAGAGAAAAATGTGATGCTCTTGGTACAGAGGGCTTCTAGATTCATGAGGAGGGGAATGGAAAGGGAACTAACACGTTCTCTTTTGCTGGAAATATCAGATAGTAGAATTAACGTCTGAGACCAGCCTATCTGATTAGTCCCCTGCCAGGGTAAATGCTGATTATCAATACACAGATGCCATTTCTGTCATTGGAGTTTGCTAACACCAAAGAGAATGAATCAGAGTTTAATTATGAGAATAAGGCTGTGCGAGTGGAAATGCGAAACAACAACAAGAACAACAAGAACAACAATGACAAAGAATTGAGTTTGCCAGTTGTAACAGAACACTGACAACTGGCTCAATGTTCTTCCCCACAGAGTTGAGTTTGGGGCACTGAATCACCCACTGCTTTGATATTGTGTAGCTGTTTCAATTTGCCACACATTTTTCTCAATGGGGACAGTGGTGCTTCTCTAAGCAAGCAGTTCATTGCTTTACTGAGTAGTCCTACCCAGTGATCCAGTTTGGTTCTCCCACCTGCTAACTCATGCAGGTGAATTTTATTATGTCTGTTGAGAAGGAAGTAAGGGCTTCACCCTCACTACTTAATGGAGTCTGCCTTCAAAAGCGATTTTCAACTTCAAACTCTAACTTCAACCTCCGGGATTCAACTTTGGATAAACCGAAATCTGATTTAGATAGCTTCAGGTACAGTAGAACCAGCATCTTTCCAATGCAGACCAAATCCAATGTGTTTAACCATCCATCCACTTGGAAACTTAAGAAAACACATTTTAGGCAATGGTATCTAATTTTGCTACTTTTGACTAAAGATTTGGATCTTTTCATTTCACTATATGAAAGAAAAAAGACATGTCAACCTTAACTACTTAAAAAGCTGCAGAAGCTAGTCTCCTTTTTCCAATTATGTCATCTGAATGTAAAACTACTAGTTTTCCCAATGAGATTAATAGGCAATTAACAGTCTATAGGCTGGCTAACAACATGCTTACATGTAAATTCTACCCCAAGGACCACACTATCAAACTCTTTTCAAATTAATCCTACCTACAAAACTCAGACAGTAATATGACAAAACCACTAAAAAATCCAAAGCTAATTAAAGATACAAAACCAAGCCAATATCATAACACAAACTTGTCTGACTCTCTACGGTTGGAGCTTGTGTGATAAATGAAGGCATAGTGCTGGCCCTACCTATGTCATGTTGTAGGGCTGTGCTAGTTTCTTGTATTTGTTTGGGGGGCGCTGTCTTTTACTCTGCGCATCACCACACCTGCACAGACTTGTTTGAATGTGGCTCACTAAGCCTCCACCAATATTCCAGAGGCACAATCTGTTACTGCCTTCCATGTTTCTCATATCCCTCCCACTAAACTGGTACACTGAAGAGATTCCCTTGACAAAGTCCTCAACCTTTCAGTCATGCAGATAGCTGCACACCCATGATGCACATCACCATTTGTAGTGTGATTACCAGAGTGCCTAGAAAACAGTAACAATTCTTAATAAGGAAACCAAAGACACCCCATTCCAGGGTTAGGAAGATAATTCACTCATCCTCCATGTTTAATTCACTTCTACAAGTGGGTCTACTAAATAACCAGGTGGTGATCCAGAGCTCAGTTGTCACATTTGATAATCATACTGCTGACATGACACTTTATATTCAGCCACCATAGATGACAGAGTATCATCTTGCCTCCCTGTTGTATATAAGAAGATAAAACAAGTTATGGAAACTAGAGCTACAAGTCTTTTCCCTATGTGGCAATATGCTTGTTTCTATGGAAAATTGCCCCTACCACTCTAATTTCTAGTTTCTGGGAACTAAATTTCAGAAAGAATCTGTATGTAAATCTATGATGGTCTAGGATTGTGGACTAGGTTTAATTTACAAGTCAATCCAGTAGGCTTCATTATTCAGCAATAACCAGGAAAGATTCCAGGTAAGCCTTGGAAAACAGAGAACTGGAGTTACTACAAAGTCATCAGCTCATTTTTTTCATGTGACACCCATTTGGGGTGTTCTGTCTTTCACGTTTTCATTTTCCTCATTTAAGAGGCATAGAAAAGGTTTAGATTTCGTGTGTGTGTGTGTGTGTGTGTGTGTGTGTGTGTGTGTGTGTGTGTGTGTGTGTGCTTATGTAAGTGTTGTTGCTGAAACTGTAGACTTAAAGCTCAACCACCTTGGGAGCATAAAAAGTTTAGGCTTCAGCTGCTAGGGTATACGTATCACCTGTAGAAACAGCAGGGCATTAGCCAATGGAATGCAACTTCCATAACTTTATTATACAACAAAGGGCCTTAAACTCAAATATGATCAGAGCAGAACTCAAATCTGGCTCTTTTGCAACTGGGGAAGTACCTCACCTTTCAAATGAGAGTACAGAGTGATTGCCTGCTGTTTTTATCACAGACCTGCATGACTTGCTTTAGAAATCATACAAGTTTGCATCTATCATGTACATATCTATTATTTATCTGGTCATAACTTAGTGAAGAGAATTCAATAACTCAGCAGATTAAAGGTTACATGGAATTATATGTCAGCAGGCAATTAGAAGTAACTAATGAATGCATAGTGTTTACTCTAGCTGAGATTTTTTCTGGTGAGCTGGAACACTAAAGATGATATTTACAGGGTGATGTTTAGGGACGTAAAATGAATGTAGAGGATCAGCAGGAGAGATATGTATAACTCACAAGGAAATGATCCAAATTAGGTGGACTGTTCCTAAACAGTTTTGGTAAGGATACCAGGGTGAAGCACTACCCCAAGATTTTTGTAATTTAAAAAGAAAAGTTATGTCTTACTTACAGAGTTTAGTGTTTTCTTTCTGATTTTCATGTAAATAACTTATAATAATATAAACTTTAATAAAAATCAATGATTGTATTTTAGCTAAGATCTCCTGGAAGAAATAATAATGGAGTGGGGAAAGGTAAAAGTTCTAGAAAATAGAAATTATGGATAATATTTGGAAAGTCCAGATAGAGAGGACACTAGGAAATTAATTGTGCATTATTAATTCTAGGAAGTGATAACTTGACTTTTGATTTCACACATTTGATATGCAAATCTATCAAAACACTCGATGTTAAGGATTTGCCTACTGACTGCAAATGAGGCAGAGGCATGTATTTCTTTGAGGGCTGTCTTTCAGTCCAGTCTGACTTCTCAAGTCTAAGATGAATGTGATATTTTGATGACTAAGATGTGCATCTCCCAAACTGCTCCTTGTAAAAGGAGCTTTGCACAAAGAGAATCCCAGGTAAGTAGTTGACCTGATGCCAAAAAGTATCCAAATGTTACTTCTCCTTCTCACCACTAAAATAGTAGGAAGATAGGTAATCAGGAACAGGATGTTAATGAAAGAGTCTTCTGGTTGTGTCATTGCAAGAGTAGAATTCTTATGCTTGTTCTTTTCTTGCTACTCTTGATTTTATAATGTAGTTAAATTATCAAATCTTTGTGAGTTTTGATAATGGAGATTCTCATCTGAAGATTTAGTCTGTGCGAACCACAGATATTGTTTAACAATGGATTCTGAAATACATTCTTTTCTGGACCCAAGAATATAGTTTGGGGAATGGCCACTGCTGAAATCTCTGCAGGTCCCTTGTTCATATGTATGTTAGACCGCTTGTTTGGGTTCTCAGGAACCTCTCATCATCACATGTGCTTGTCATTCTTTGCTTTGAATCATGTGGATTTAAATCAATATTTTAGGGATTTTCATTCCATAAAGCACAAAAATAATGATATATGAGAAATGCATATCAAATATGGAAAAATAAAACATACAGTTCTCTCAAGCTGTAGTGTCCACTAACAATGACTTCAGGTTTTCACAGATATCAAAAATGCATAAAAACAAACATAATGAAAGAGAACTTTCCCAAATGAGTGGAGTTCCACCAGTGACCATCAAGGCACTGGTACAGGTAGGGGTATGGGCGGTAATGCTAGAGTTGGGAGAGTGCCCTCTACAACAAATGGGCATCGATGCGCAGCCAACACAGTCCCTGGCGAACGTAGCGAACTAGATTGGTCATGCTGCTGTGCTGGGTCAGAGGCCCCATCAGTGTATCCAGATCGCCGAAGAATTCTGAAAATCAGAGCAGTACTTGGTCAAGCCTTGATTTAACATCATGGAACCATGCTTCAGATTAAAAAGCTTTAGTTAATACCGTAATTATTTGGTCATTGAAACATTTATTCATTTGTTCATCCACCTATTCATCTACTCCTTCATTCAACAAAAATGTAAAGGGCTTGTTAGGCAACCAAAGTTATCCATCTGTCTATCTATCTATCTATCTATCTATCTATCTATCTATCTATCTATCTATCCATCCATCCATCTTTATGAAATACACACACATATATATATATATATATCATATATATACATACATACATATATATATATATATAATAAATTTATGTTTATTGAAATCCAAAAGCTTGACAACACAATATTTGTGTTATTGTGATTAGTGAAACAAAACTCATTTAAATCTGTTAATTCATGGTAAGTATTTGTTTAAAATTACTCTATCCTTTCTCAAACAGCACGTTTGAGAACATGTTTGTTACATGATTTCTCTCTCTCACAAACACACATATTTGGCAACATATTTCTGTAAATATATTAGAATATATTTGTTTGTAGAATATACAAAACCACATAAATGTAGTTAAATATTTTATATACTATATGTTATAACTTTTTAATGAAAGCTTCCTAATGCAATAAATAGATCCTGATAAGCATCATAATTTCTGTAATGTAAAAGTTTTTATTTATATGCTATTAAATTGAAAATATATTTTCTTTTGGTTCAAATGAACTGTTTTTTTGATCTTTATTGGCAGAGTATAGAAAACTCAAGTGAACCTAAGCATCAATTATGGCCATTGTCATCCAGAGCTAAATAAATATCTTGGAAGAATCGGAGGTAGGAAGCTTTGCTACCAATTTCTTGGGGTAGAAAATGACCTGCAAGTATCCACTACATGCCAACTTCCACCATACATTTGGACATGATTACTTCTGACTGATTTGTGAAATGGGATAGCCCACTACTCACCTGTGTGACTAGAATGTCTGATTTGGGGGGGGGGAGTGTATGTGAAAAAGACTGTATGCTGTCTAAAAATTCCCTAAGTACCTCTTTGTCCCACATGACTTGTCTGACACCTTGTCCCAAGAGGGTTCACTGGCATTTTTTGTTGTCATATTCCCACAGGGAGGGCAGAGTCAGCCTTCCACAAGAAATCATGCCTGTGCTGGGTGAGAATGAGGAATCTAAGTGCAGGGCAGGGGTGGGACTGGAGACATCCTAAAGTGGCTGAGGTGTTCTTCTGCCTTCTTGGAAATCAAACTCTATACATAGGTTACATGTACTTGATTGCTCAGCAAATGATATTTCATTGAAGAAAGCATTTACTCTTTATATTATATATAACAAATGGGTTCCTTTGCCAGGTATCAACTTCATTTCATATATGATACTTTTTAACCTGGGCAATGTAATAAAAGGAATTTCTGCTCTTGTAGGAGTAAATTACTTCTGGCATCTAAAATATTTTCTTTGGTAATACAATACTAAGGAAAACATTAAAGAACTAGTCATTGCTGAATGAATGTGAGCCTTATGTGAGCTAAGACATCATCTGAACATTCTTGGAAAAGCTGTCTTTGACATTTTAAATTAAATTGCCAGGTCACTATTTTAATGACCACTTCAATGGAGTAATATATGTAGCTAGGGCAGGTAGGGAGTAGGGCCTCTGGATCAAAGGGCAGAGGATAGCATCAGCCCTTTGGCCTGTTTCAGCACCAGAACCTTCTGTAATAAGCTATCTGCATTTGCAGGAATGGGGAGGCAGTGTCAGGGATAGAGGGTTTCTACCAAAACAGCCAACACTGCTCATTATCCATAACACAACTCCCTGTGAGAAAGTCTAACTACATAGTTGTCTGAATGGGATGTAGAGTTTCTATCCAAAGAGAAGCTCCTAAGTAATGGAATTTCTACTTATGCAAGGTAGATACTAGAAGAATCCTCAAATCCAAGCAGGTCATAAATGACCTGTGTGCAAAGCTCCAAGTTGTGAACACAAAATTCCAAAGTAGAGTCTCTTCCTAGTCCACTGCCAAGCCCAGTGGCAGTGTCACCAGCACATACTCTCTCTGCTGGCACAGTGATAGTGTTGTTTTCATTCAATATTAGGCAGAGAAGTTAGCAACTACGTGGCAGGCTACGCTAATGACAAGATTAGCACTATTTCACCCTAGTATCAGCACAGTCATCACTGCTCCTGGAAAGTTCCACGGTTGATTTAGAAGAAATTACTTGAACAGATTTTGAAAGTGAATGCAATTTTAAAAGGAAATCCATAAATATCGAATCTTCCTCAAATGACAAATGCAAAATGAGACAGATTATAACAAGATAAACCAGACATATCTTAAGATGCCCAGGTCTTTGCTTGCAGTTGTAGAGCTTTTGTGGGGGCCTAGTTGTATCTGGGTTTCCAGAATTCAGGAAAGGAGACTACATAAGGATTGCCTTTGTTCAGATAACTGAGTTGAAGATTTTCATCAAATGTCTCTAAACACATGCTACTGAATGTGCTTTCTAGATAGGAAGAGTAACCTATTGCTTTGAATTCATATTCTGGAATCAGGTACTTTGACATTAAAAATATCTGATGCTTCTAGCAAACTTAAATAGCTCTGATTAAAAGACTGGTGGCACAAGTCTTTTATCCCAGCACTTTGGAGGCAGAGGCAGGCAGATGTCTGTGAGTTCAAGACTAACCTGGTCTACAGAGTGATTTCCAGGACAGCCAGGGCTACACAGAAAAACCCTAGGGTGAGGGAGATTGAGAGGGAAGAGTATGCAAATATTTTAGCCTCAAATATCCTTAGTGCTCAGTGTCTTCCGCTATAAAATGAGGACAAACAAGACAACAAAAGCTAAATAGAGTAGTACATAGGATATAGGAGTCTGTACAAACAGATATAACTACAAGTATATATTCTTAGGACTTATTACAAGTCAATAGCAGGCTCACAGTCAATGTCTCAAATTATGAAATGAGCTTTGGTGGCCATAGAAGTGTGTGTGTGTGTGTGTGTGTGTGTGTGTGTGTGTGTGTGTGTGTGTGTGTGTGTGCTGCATATACATGAATGCATTTCTATGTTTACACAGTTGTTTTGGGATGCACATGTGTTTGTGTATATGTGGAAGCCAAGAGTGTCTCTGTCTCTGTCTGTTTCTCTCTCTCTCTCTCTCTCTCTCTCTCTCTCTCTCTCTCTCTCTCTCTGTGAGTGTGTGTGTGTGTGTGTGTGTGTGTGTGTGTGTGTGTGTGTGATCCTCATCCTGACCTTTGGAAATTCACATAACTGCTCAGGAACTAGCAAAACCCATGTCTGCTCCAAGCAACCTAGATTGTGGAGGAGGCTAATTGCTCCCCATTACTGGTCATACTTCTATTACTCTAGCCTGTTTGTTACCTATTTCATGGTTTATTCTAATAGATCCTCATAAGTTTGTTTGCAGCTGGCCATTCTATAATTAGTGGACTAGTAAGAACCACTGCAAATGAATGGCCAGAGTAAAAGTGTGATTTTGGTTTTACTTCCTGATTATATTAGGTTGGTAAGGCTTTATTTAGAGTCTAAATGACGGCTGAGGTCACAGATGGTAGCACAAGTTATCAATGATTATTGACCTTTGTGAAACAAGGTGTCCTTTACATTTGTTCTGTGGCAAATCTTGTGTTTCTATAAATAGGACCTTGATAGTCCTATCAGTGTGTGAAGAAATCCTCGCTGATGTTTAGTCCTTGTTTGGAATGCAAACTGTGTTGTTATATATTCATCTGTAGCTGATAAGTATAATGAAGGTACATGACCTTAGTTGTACCTCACCTCTAAAAAACAAACAAAAGACAACAGGATCTTAATTAATTTTTGAATCACTCCTTTTTGCCTTAGTAACCATTTCTCTATATGAACCTTGTCATTGAGTGAGATTCTTAAAATAACACGTGCTTACAGGGCTTAAATGAGAATAAATATTTAGGACTTTACTCACTCTAAATGTAAAAATATGTCACTATGTCAGCCCTAAGCTAACTTCCTCTTAACTAAGACATAGAAATCAGAACTGCATAATATAAGACAATCAGGTACAAGGGATCTAGTCCTTCAAAGCATAAATGACTGCATCCTCATTCTTAAGCAAAGAATGGAACAGATCATTATACCTTTATTGTCTCTTGTCAGTTTGTCAGCCATATCCCAGTGTTCATAGCCCCGGAGCACATTACTGGTAATATTGACATGGCTAGCAGCCATGTGGTGGATGCGCTGCGGGATGGTGACAGGACCGTTGTTACAATTCCCCATTGCGTTGATGGGAGAAACATTGTTTAGAGACACTGGCGATGGAGTATTCCTGGAGAATGGAAAGAGATAGGCCAGGTTAAATTGGTAGGGAAGAGTGATACCATGGTTTTGGATTCATAAAGCACGAAGGATCCCTTGTCACAGTGGAATCTCTTCAGAATACCACTAGCCAGAGTGAAGTTTGGTGTGATTCACAAAGCATCTCCAAGGTTTCTTAGAGTCTGTGTCTGCTCACAGCTTAGAGACACTTACATTTTTGGGGAAATGGATCTCATATTCCAAGATGCTGAAGTGCTATTGACAAGTTCTATGAACAACTGCAGCTGAACTCCTATTCTTCAGATACACATAGATTATGCCCACAGACATAAGGGAAAGTTCAGGTATTTCTGCAAATGGAGTCTATCTTATGATATGTTCTATTCTTGGTAGGAAGGTCGATCTTCAAATTTGCTATATATTTGTGTGGTTAAAGAACATGCTAAGGTTTTCCCACCATGTTTATGATTTCTGAAATATTTTCCTGGTTCTCCATAGCATGATTTATTCTTAAGTCAGGGATGGGATATGAGGATTGCTAAGCCAAGGAACATTAGCAAAAAGGGCTACTTAGTAATATAAAAATGAAATTATTTGTCATCATAGGTCACACCTGTCATTTTATAATCAGTTTCTTTAGTGATTATCATTAAGTCTTAAATGTTAATTTATAGCTAGAAAACCATACATTCTCATTTGTCATCTCTAGAGTAAAATGGCAAAGCTGTCAGGAGACACATATTGAAAAAGAAAATATAGGTGCTAGGATTCTAACCACATCCTACCACAAATTTACTATGTATGACCAAGCGTGCCCATTCTCCTTGACAGGCCTTACTTTCTTACACTGAAATAGCAGATTGGATTCAGTGTTTTCTATCATGTCTGTAAGTCATAAGGAAAAAAGTAAAGCATGTTTCTTTGCCTCATACATCTTGAAACGTCTGTTTTCATTCACATGGAGGCTAAAAAATAGATTTCATAGAAGTACCTAGTAGAATCACAGTTAATATAGGATAAGAAGGAGAAGATGGGATAATTTGACAACTGGTTCAGAATCCAGTTATTTACATAGGAGTAATAAGTTGTAGGGCAAGTATAATTTTTATAAGAACTTACTCCATTTTTTTTTAAGGAGAAGAATTCTAAGGTTACCAGCAAACAGAAGTAGTGAATACTTAGGAACAAGAAGTTCTGATTATCCTGATTTGCTCATTATATACAATGTAATTGTAGCAAATCATCACATTCTCCCCTTGCTCTCCCTTGATCTCATGGGGCACATGCTCCCTCCCATTACTTCTTGCTTTGAATTCTCAGTTGCAGATATTCCGTGGCCCGATCCATCTTCCTTTGCCAAAAACTTAGTCAAGACTGTACTGTTGTTTCACTTGCTCCAGGAATTTTTGGACATTTTTGTCTTGCTTATTTTCTTCCATGCAATTAACCATAATCTAGACTTACACAATAAAAAAATTTAAGATGCTGAAGAAAGAAATTGAAGAAGACAGAAAGACATACAATGCTTATGTCTATCCTCAAAGAGGAAACTTACAGAATGTTGTAATCTCCACTGAAATTCCAACTCAAGTCTTCATTGAAATTGAAAAACAATCTTAGATATCATTTGCAAACACACCCATGATGCGTGCACACATGCATGCACAACAAGATACCAAAAGAATCCTCAACAATAAAGGAACTGTGGGGGGTATCACCATTCCTGATTTCATGCTATACTACAGAGATATAGCAGTAAAAATAGCATGGTACTGTCTTATAACATCAGACACATTTATCAATGTCAGAATTGAAGACCTAGATATAAGTATACACACCCAGGGCACCTTGCATTTTGAAAAAGAAGCCAGAAATACACACAGGATAAAAGGCAAAAAAACTAACAAATTCTGCTGGTCAAACTTGATAGATACATGTAGGAAAATGAAACTGGAATATTATTTTTAAATCATCTTTCTCTTCCAATAGAACAGAGCACAAACCAGAATTAGGGTTTTCATCTTATGCTATACCACAGCATTCTAGAACATTGCCTGCCATGTAACAGAATATCAATTGAAATTCCTTATTTAGTAACCATAATAAAATGCTCTGCAACACAGAAAGAGAACAATCTGCAATACTATAATTGGTATTTGCTTGTAAAGGCATTGGCAGAATGTTTGGTATACTATAGGTTCTTGGCAAATGAAAAAATGAATGGCCCCTCATTTAAAAGAAACACACAAGGGAGCTAGAGAGAGGTTCAGTGGGTAAAGTGCTTACTCTGTGAGCATAAGTAGGTGAGTTGAGATCCCATCACTCACTTCAAAAGCCAGGCATGATGGCTAGCACCCATAATTTCAGTGCTGGAAAGTGGTGATAAGTAGATTTCAGGGACTCCTTACCTAGCCAACCTAGCCGATTGGTGAGCTGCAGATTCAGTAAAAGATTCTGACTTCAAAAATAATGTTTCGCCAGGCAATGGTGGCTCATGCCTTTAATCCCAGCACTTAGGAGGCAGAGACAGGCGGATCTCTGTGAGTTCAAAGCCAGCCTGGTCTACAGAGCCCGTTCCAGGACAGGCTCCAAAGCAATACAGACAAACCCTGTCTTGAAAAACCCAAAAACAACAAAAAAATAAAGTTTCAAGTGATTAGAGGAAGATAACTGATACTGATCTCTGGTCTCCAAGACATGTGTATACATGCATTTACACATACACTATACACATGAACACACTGTTTTAGTGAAGAAGAAAAATTCATCATGTGTTGGCAATCTAGAACAGGGCAAGTCCAGAATAAGAGCTGTAAGATTTTTGGGAACAAGATTGATCATGCCTTCTCATTTTAAGAGGTAATGATAATAACCATAACTGTGGCAGCAGCAATAGCCACTGTTGTTTTGTTGTTGTCTTTTGATTTTTTGACCAGCACAGTGAGCATAGACCTAGAGATTAATTACTATTATCACTAGCATCCTGCCAACACAGATGTTTGACTTGCCATTGTCTCATAGATTGGAAAAAAGACTTCAAAGAAGTTGGCTTCTTCCTGAGGGCCATGCTGCAAATTACACAGAACATCAGGATTTGATGACAGGCCTGATTTCCTTTGAAGCTCTTTCTGTATCAGAACTACCACACCACCTCAGTCTTTCTGTGTATTTGACTAAAGATTTCTTCTGACATGTGCCCACTTCTATCATCATCTTTGTATGTGGATTAGTTGATTTTCAGTGTTCTCCTAAGATTCCTAAGTTTGTTCATACCACTATTGCCTTTCCCAAGCTTGCACGTGATGAGAAGGTAGTTTTAGTTCATACAGATGGTTTCTACAATGACCACCAGAGCCCTTGTATTATTTGGACTGGCCAATGTCCCACACAAGTAGAAAATACTTTTCATTTTAATTCCTTCAACAGAGTACTCACCACTCATGTGTCTATAGAAACAGCTTTTAGGGAGCCTTCAAACAAATTTCTAATTTCAAATTCCACTTATTATCCCGCCTTCTTTTTGTTATCTCTCTATGACATTTGAGATGCATGTCTAGCTCTTTTTTATATTTCAAAAGTTTATAAATTTTTTATTTAAATTTTTAAATTACTACTCATATTTACATATCCATTCCCCCATTCCTTTGCCCTCCCATCCTCCCAAGTTCCCCACCAACCACCCCGAACCCATCCCCCAACTCCTCCCCAGGGTTAGTGAGGCCCCCCACCAGGGACCTTCAAAGGCTGTCATATAATTTGGGGGAGGGCCTTTGCCCTCCTTGCTGTATCTGGGCTGCAATAGTATCCCTCCATAGGGAATGCGCTCCCAAAGTCCATTTGTGCTCTAGGTTTAAAGACTGGTTCCACTGTTAGAGGTCCCAAAGACTGTCTTGGCCTCCTAGCTGTTACCCTATGTCCTTAGATTAACATGTCTAGCTCTTTTAACCTCTGTACATAATGACTTCTAGAATTCTCTATTATGGGTCTATATGGCCCAACTCTTTCTATGTGACCTTTAATTAGTAGTGGTTGAAAAAGACAAGCAGTTGCAATTAACTTGATGTGAGGACACAGTAAGTTTGAAATACAATATATATATATATATATATATATATGTATATATATATATATATAAAATCACATTGATAAAGTTATAGTTCAAAATGTCTACAAGTATTTTGTTGTTATATTTTAAATTTTACCAGGAAATTCATTGTGGAAATTTGCTTCCTCTGCCCTTTTCTTCCATATAATGACTTAGTTATTCCTTGGGTCTACAAAGCCCAAAACAGGTATTATGGTAGAAAATATTCTTGCTAGTTTTTCTTTACCCTATACAATGTATTTTTCTTCTCTTTTCTCCAATTACTTTTCTGTACATTTTTTTCACAGTCTCAACAGAGGATAGTTCCCACAAATCTATTCTCAATCATCTATTCATGTATTTTCCTGTGATAGTCTTATACAAGAATAAATTGTTCAGCAGCACCTCTGGGTAGGTCACTCTCCAATCACTAGCCACATGAGGAGGCTTTGGTGCTGCCTGGAAGGTGCTTTGTGAGTCTGTTGAAGGAGCATACCATTATTACTAATTGGGAAGCCAGGATATCTAGTATTGTCTTGAGAAAAGAATGCTTGTCTGGATAAGTCCAAACATCCAAACTCTTTCTACTTGTCTTCCATAGGATTTTTGTTTATACTTTTGACTTCCTTCCACTTAAATCTGTTCTTCTGTGATACAGAGATTATGTGGAATTCATCTCAGATCCCATCTGTCATACAGGGCCTGGTGTGGAGCAAATGGAAGTAGTTGCCAATGAAACATGATGTCATCATTGTGTGATTAGTTGGAGTGTCCTCATTTAAAAGCATTACTGTCAACCAAACTGGTGCAGACGGTGGTTGCTAGAGAAACACCGTGTGAATCTTTTAATATGACCTCATACGCTTAGAATGTGTTCCAAGTCCTTCCATTTCAAGAAAAGAAATTCCCAGTGCTTCTTTACTAGCTGATCACCTCTCCTTGTCCTTACTTTATTCT
The DNA here is from genome assembly GCF_003668045.3 of Cricetulus griseus. Taxonomy (NCBI): domain Eukaryota; kingdom Metazoa; phylum Chordata; class Mammalia; order Rodentia; family Cricetidae; genus Cricetulus; species Cricetulus griseus. The sequence goes on from NC_048604.1 coordinate 5,739,362, forward strand.
GTGGTCAGAGAAAAACAGCTTTCTCTGGGCCTCTCAATGGTTATTTTTATTTTTCTAAACTTCCAGAGAGAGAAACATCTTTCCTTCTCGTTCGTCAGGAATAAGATGTAATTCAACAATTGGAGCAGTGCTTCCTTTTAGTGCAGTAATTGAGCTAATGTGTAGTTTTAAATAGATCTGTTACCTCACTCTGAATGGTTTTATGATCTCAAAGTAGAGTGCAGTGGCCCATTGCTTTTGGAGTATACTTTGTAAATATTTATAGAGTGACAGTAGAAGCCATTTTACTCATGAAGAAGGCATTTTTATCTGAGATGGAAGTTTTTATTTTTCGGTTTTTCAAGACAGGGTTTCTCTGTGGCTTTGGAGGCTGTCCTGGAACTCGCTCTGTAGACCAGGCTGGCCTCAGACTCACAGAGATCCACCTGCCTCTGCCTCCCGAGTGCTGGGATTAAAGGCATGTGCCCCCACTGCCCAGAAAGATGTAAGAACTTCGAGACAATAAAAATGGCAAAAGCAGTTATAACAGGCTCATTGTGAATGTGTCCACTGACATTTACTTTTTCTTCCTATACTGGTAGGAAAGGGGCTTGGAAGGGATGGGACACTTTTGAAACCAGAGGTGACATGGCTAGTCAGGAAAGTTAGCAAAGGCACATGATGGAGACAGAGTGGGATTCATAATTGCCCTCTGTAAGGATCCTCTCCTCTGTGGCCCCAATTGGCATAAGACTTGGCCCCTTTCATTAAGAGGGAGAAGGGCAAATCCAGAAGAAGAGGGGTCCAGTTCATTTAATCAGTGAGATGTGTACAGCCTCAGGTCTATAGCAAGAGTCTATCTCAGACTCTCTCTGTAGGGTTGTGAAATCTGTGGGGAGGGACCCTAAATAGATAAGATTCTAAATAAGGCTATAAGTCTGGGGATATCCATGAGTCCTTACACTCACTTCAGAATACATCATTTTATATTTAGGTCAAAGTGTTTCAGTATTGATATAAAAATCTTCATGAATACCCAGATAATTGGCTAAGTACCTTCACATTTTCAACTCTATTATGACTTTGTTTGTATTAAACATCGCTTAACATTAGTCAATGATTATTTCATTGACTTTTCATTACCAAGTGAATCACTGACAAAACATTGAGGTGGATTTAAATTTATCCCACCTCCCAGAAATGGCATGTGGCTTGCTATCCCATTTGCAGATATTTTATGGTCATAATTTATTTTATAGATATTTAAGGAACCACACCAGATGAAATTTTTCTGTCTCTCCATCAGCTGAAGTCTGGCAAGAATTCTGTGTGGACAAAAAAAAAATGACTGCCATCTTGAAATTGTCCTTCACTCTTGAGCAATCAATGCAAAATACATGGGGTATATCAAATCATTCATTTTCATGAAAAAGCAATTTTTTGGTAGGATACTTACTTTCCATTGCCTACCCAAGGAGATGGTATCTGAGCGACTTTTGAAGCATTTTGCTAAAAGGGAAAGAGAGAGGGAAATAAGGACATCTATTTTGTGTTTATTAATTCAGAAACAGATGTAAGTGTGATTTAGAGTACATTAATATTGATTGCAGCATTTTGGGATGCAGAACTTGGATGTATGTGCGCATCAGCACACCACGACACACACTCGATGAAAAGAGCTGGTTAGGATAATTAGTGGGCTCCAATCAGGACCATGAAAGTCACTTGATGAAAGATCTTATATACTAAAAGGCCCAGTGAAATCAGACTCAGTTCTCCAAGAAGTGGTTTAATTATCCTCATCTGAAATTTATTCTGCAAAACAAGCCCTTCAGAGTACAAGTAAGCTTTTCACCTTTAACTTTAGTTGCAAACTTTTCCCGTGGGATACAGGTTTGACTGTAATGTCTGATATCCAAGGAAGATGTCAGAACCAAGCAATACATTTTTGTTTGCTTGTTTGTTTTCAGGACTCATTGTGATTTTTGTGGCCTTAATGTGCAAATTTTCATGGCTGGCAGTTTTCCCTGTTTAGCAATGTAATAGTCCAGGGCTGCTTTCAATGGAAATTGGAACTCAAAACCTCCTCTTGTTTCTCTGACAGAATCTGGCTGATTTAAAGTACTGGCTTCCTGGGGTAGGGGTTGATGTTGTTTGTTTGTTTGTTTCTAGCCACACTCTTGTGGATTAGAGAAAACCTGATATTCAGCACACCACCACCATGACAGGGCAGGGGCATCAAGCTCATAGTGACAGGTCTGAGTCAGGGCTGCGCTTGACAATTGGATACAGGCTGCTTTCTGGCCTCTAGTCCAGCCTCCTTTGGAAAAGGAGTATTTGAGAGGGAGAATCAGCATTTTCTAGAGTCCAGTAAGAATTCAATGCTACCCTGGTATCACAGAAAGCTGCACATAGTGTGCATTCTGTAGACTTGATTCAGTTTTAAACCTAAATGAGCACAACACATGCACAGGCAGATGGGTTACTTAGCATCTGTTTGATGTTTTCCAATTTCCTGACAGGACACAGGGGAGAGATATTAGGACAGTGGCTATCAGTGAGATGACAAAGCCAGCAGTGTGAGAATTCTTGGAAAGTTGCTAGAAAAGCACATTCTCGGGCCCTAGCCCAGAACACTTGTTTGAGGGATGGGACCCAACACTCTGGTTTTATGGGCCCTCTAGGGATTTTAGATACCTGATGAAATACAAAATCCACCCTTCTACAGTACCCTGTGAGAAGATAGACTTAAGGAAGGACTGGGGAGTTGATGTATGAGATACCTTTTCAGCCACATGAGCACTTAGCTTTGTAGCATTATATTGGCACCACATAGTAACTAGGGATCTTACTCACGTTCCCAGTTGAGTTAACACTATCATCATCTATCATCATTCAGATATACACAGTACTCTATTACCCACATGATATTTGCTACAAAGTCATGATGTAGTTCACTTCAGACAACCCAGATAACCTCAAGATGCAGTGTCTCCAATGGCCTCATGTACTTGGCAAAAAGTCATTTTCCTCTGAGGACAGGACAAAAGAAAGAGCAGTAAACCAGCTGAATTCTAAATTATGGCCAGTGTTAGTAGACAAAAGTCATATTGGAGCACAGAGTAGTCTTGGCTTAGTCTTGGCTAAGACTAGTACCAGGCTCCTGCTTGGATTTTTATGTGTGTTCTCTTCCAAATATTGGCATTGCATTTTGAGTTTGCATCTCTTGTTTGTTTGTAAATTCACAAAAACAAAAAAACAAACAACCCCAGTTCCCTAGAGGATGACTTTGTCTATTTGTTTCCTTTGTTAACCAACAAATACAAATTCCTTAAACGTAAACCACAGCACTGCAAGATTTCCCACAAGTAAAACATGTTCACCCCGTGTCAGTGTTAGCCATGGTGACTTCTGTCCCTGCTGAAGGATTTCTTTGCTGGCCTTTTTAAAATGAGAGTAGTTATACACCCAGACACAAGTTATGACCAACTTGATGGCAAACAGAATACATCTCCCATAATTACAATCAAGCAACTGCCACAGGCTGTTTGCACTACTGTACCTTCTCATTTGGGAATCAGAAGGCTGTGGCCAGTTGAAGTAAAAGAGGGTAGGCCTATGGCAGTATCTACTTTCTCTTAGTTATTTGACATATGGTAACATGCCTAGCAAGTTTCATTAAGGTTTTGATCACCCTCTACCGACAAATCATACAAAATAAGAATTACCTTAAAATATTCCATCAGTGATCTGGAGTACTTCATAGCATGATCCTTCTTCAGTTTAAACATCCTCAAATAGAGAAGTGACAAGCATCGGTAGCTGGGTGAGGATAAAAGGATTAAGTTAGCAACAGTGCCTCATGAAGACCATACACTCTTAAAATCACAAATCCTGATTTTGCAGTCACTTGTCTAATCTCAGATTGAGGAATGTGTAAATAAAGACACTTAGAAAATGAAGTTGGAATTATTAAAATCCCCTTTGATAAGGGTATAAATTGCAATGGGTGTAGATGCATAGTCAGTGACTGAAGAAATCCATTAGTTATCCTTTAACAGTTCACCGGAAAGCCAGAATAATGATCTGGGGTAAGCTGCTTAAGTAAATGTGGAGTGCTCACATCCCACTGCAGCATTTCAAAAGTTTTCTTGTGGCCTCCTTGGAACTCACCATAATACTGCTAGCTTTTTGTCCCCATCAGAAGCCAAGGGGCTTGCAAAGTTCTTCAGCCTCATGGCATACCTTTAGAGGAAAAAAAAAAAAAGAAATACTCAAGCGGGATCTTGTTCTTTCAAAATTCCGATTGCCCAAATGACTTGCCGTTCTGCTTTTTCATTAAGGCAGAGGCCAGACTAGTCCTTTTCTCAAACCATATACACAAGGATAATCCACACACCATAATGGTACCTTATGTGACATCAAGAACAGAATTCTAGCAGGGCGGTGGTGGCACAAGCCTTTAATCCCAGCACTTGGGAGGCAGAGGAAGGAGGATATCTGTGAGTTCGAGACCATCCTGGTCTCAAGAGCTAGTTCTAGGAGAGCCTCCAAAGCAATACAGAGAAAAACCCTGTCTTGAGAAACCAAAAAAAAAAGAAAGAAAGAAAAGAAAAAGAAAAGAAAAGAAAAAGAACTGAATTCTACAAAAACCAGTTTAATTATGGGTTCCTGTTTCTGACTATGTATAAATGCTGGCTGGCAAAATATTGTTTCTATAAGCTTGCTAGGTAAAGAATATTATTGGTTTTATATGCAAGGTAGGCAAGTATGTCATTCTCAGTTCACTTTATGACAGATGAGTCCATAATAAAGAAATATGTCTGACATTGGCTAAGGAGCCCCCAATCAGGTAAAAATTCTTTTCTAATGGCTCAAGCTTTGTGCATGTTCTTTAAAGAAAGTGCACACATGCATGCATGTTTGGTGAGTGTGTTAAACAACTAATTACATAGCATTTTAAAGCCTAAGCAACCCTAATTTATGGGGCTTGTATATTTGCCTTTCCATTTTCTCTAATTGTCACTGTTCTATGCTGCAGTGATAAAAGATCAAGTAGTTCTCTTTTCTTTCTTTTCATTCTAGTTGAGCACATCTCATTCTGAACATTCAGAGTCTTGAGAAATCAATACATTGCATAAAATCATCCTCTGAGCTTTAAAGCAATTTCACAGGTACTTATAGTAGAATAAGTAATTGAGTTCACTGTGGCAGAAAAATGAAGTACACGTGCAGGCTGTCTGGGCTAGCCCTCCTTTATGGAAGGCAATAGAGAGCCTATCATGTCCTCTTACTTGCCACTTATAACAGCCTCTCCAGAGCACCAGGGGCCCTGGCTTATCCCCACTCAAGACTTCATATTTCCTCAGCATGCTATCTGTACTGCTTTCATGAAAACTTCTCAAAATCTGTTGAGTGAATATTTTCAGCAATAGGACTTACATATTTGACGCAGGTGCTTTCTGTTGTTACAATGGCAAAAAGTGGTATTTTTATAATGTAATGTATCTAACTTTCTTTGACAGCTGGATTACTGAAATGTCAGTCACTGTGGAACATTCTTGTTTTCACAAATACATTTCTATTGTAGATTACCAGGGCTCAGAACAACTCTAATTATTTGAAAGAAAAAAAAACAGGAGTCTCCCTCTCTAGTCAGCATATTGTTGGGAAGAGAGCAATAAAAATATCTTCCATATGATATTGTACTACTATACACTGTATTCATATTGTAGTCATTCCCTAATTACAACCACATTTGAAAGTGACTTGATAGTGGATTTTCAATTGCTGAAATGGGCCTGAAGACCTAATTCATTTCAACTCATTTTATTCCCAATAGAAATTCCTCTCATTACAAATATGCACATCACAGAAATTATGATAAGTAAAAAATACAGAGAATGCAGAAATGAGTTCATACAAAACTGGGGAAATCTAAAAGGGAAAAACATCCTTGGTGAAATCTGATGAAGTCCATGTATTATGCCAATGACAGGGCCCTGGTTGTGATACTGAATTTCAGCTACAGAGGATGTTGCCATTCGGGAAAATTTGGTGAAAAGTACGTGAATTCTTATTATTAGTTCTTACAATTGCACACGAGTATTTAGTAACCTCAAAATCAAATTTAAAATAGTGACATTAGAGAGAATGCCAATTAATTCTCCATTGACTTTCACCAAGATTACACTACAATATATTTCTGTCAGTACTAATATATCATGTAATGTGAAAGCATAGGTATTTTACAAATAAGGAAAATATTTTTAGAAGAATTATTTAATGATTTGCTTCATGCTTTTGCCACAGAATGAAATTTGGTGTCTGGGTTGTGAATTTTATGCATTGCTATTCTTATATTCGAGGGTGTCTGCACAAGTTTATGTACACCACATGCTGCATGCATAGAGCCCACAGAGGCTGGAAGCCAGTTGAAAGCCCTGGCACTGGAGCTGTAGGCAACTGTGAGCCTTCATTGTGTGTGCTAGGAACAGAACCTGGGTCCTTTGTGAGAGCAGCAAGTGCCGTTAATTGTTTAACCATCTCTACAGCCCCTGCTTGTATACTTTTAGAAGAGCACATGTTTTCCTAAAAAAGCAATAAAGAAAAAATCATAGAGAAGAAAAAGACCCACAATGTTACTCTTTCACAATTACACCTACAATCTTTTTTTCTTCCATTTTGATTTACATGCATACACATTTTTCTAATATTGTACTTTGTATATAATTATGCAGCATGATTTATGTGTTTTGAAGTACTGAAGATCAAATCCATGGATGTTTCACCAAGGATGTTTTTTCCTTGTAGATTTCCCCAGTTTTGTATGAACTCATTTCTGCATTCTCTGTATTTTTTATTTATCATAATTTCTGTGATGTGCATATTTGTAATGAGAGGAATTTCTATTGGGAATAAAATGAGTTGAAATGAATTAGGTCTTCAGGCCCATTTCAGCAATTGAAGATCCTCCCACATGATAGGCAAGCATCTACCACTGAGCTCAGAGTTTCTTTACTGCCTGGTCCCATTGACATTTAGCCCCAAATAAACACATAGGGACTTATATTAATTATAGCTGTTTGGCTGATGGTTTAGGGTTCTTATTGGCTAGCTCTCTCTTAATTATTAACCCGTTTCTATTAAACTGTGTATTTCCACATGGCCTTATCTTACAGGAGAATGCCAGGTTATCCTACCTTTCCAGTAGCTACATGGCATCTTCCCGGTAGCTCTTCTCTGTGTCCTCTCCCTAGAATTCTCCTGGTCTGAGAGCCCTGCCTACACTTTCTGCCTGGCTACTGGAAATAAGTGTTTTATTCATCAACCAGTAAGAGAAACAGAAGGACATCCCCAATCACTAAGGCCATGATTTTACATTAATATGATTTCACATTTTCATGTCACTGTTTACACTTCATCATTATTTTGTGTCAATGACTGCAAAGTATTTTTGAATGTTCTATGATAAAAATTAAAAATTAATTACTCCCCTATTACTATTTTTACTTCTTATTTAATGTTTTTATAAACATACATATGTGTGTATCTATCTATCCACATATATGTATATATATAGATATACACATACACACATATGTATGTGTTCTAATTATAAAGTTATGTATTTTCTTTTTTCATTTGTTTTGCCATTCCACTGTTTTATTTAGTAGACAGAAACTTTTAGATCAACATTAATTGAACAGAATCCCAATAGTTCTTTTAACTTTCCTGGAGTTGCCTCCTTGTCTTGTTTGGAAGCTATGGAGTATTTGTGTGTGGGGGTGGGTGCAGGGGCTGTTTGTTTGTTTTGTTCAAAAAAGGAAAAGTATAATAATTCTGCATTGTAAAAATGCCCTTAAGGAAATTCATATTTTCAGAAGTTGAAATTCTGTGTCCAGAGATATACATGTGGTGCTCCTGTTGCTTTTTTATACATAATTTCAAATTGTTTGCAGTTTTCAATGATGAATTTCTATTCTCTTTAGCAGTAGAAGAATGGCCTACAATATAATTTACTTTTTTCTAAAATGAGATGTATGAGCATTGTAATATTTTCTTGTTAACATAACACAGTTCATTTGAATTTGCATATTTGCATGATTAAAGGAACACAAGTTGTTTGTTCATTGTTCATTCACTTTTGCCATCAATTTTTATTATACTTTTCCAAGAATTATTATCTTATATAACTTCAAAAATTATAGGTATTTTTGACTGAGAAATCAATTTCTCCTTGAAAGCTACCAAAAGCTCATGGCACTGATGGTTTCCACGGTCAATAAAATAAGCTGAAGATGAATATTTTTCTTTTTATGGTTCCTATGTCTTGGGATAGCTCTAAGACAAACATTTTGAGTGACAGTATGGGCAAGACTATATCTTTCCTTGGAATCAACCTTTATTACTCTAACTAAAATTTCTGACAGTAATATATGAAGAGAATGTTGTGTAAAGGGAGAATAATGGGAACAAGAGAAGGTAAGGGGTGAAAATCATGATGTACATTCTCTTCCATTTACAGAAACTAGATTTAATTGCATGCAAATTAATCACAAATATTTGTTTTCTTTATATATTTTATGTTACATAACATGAAACGTGAAAGAGCATTATTTTAGAAGAGGAAAGGAGAAGGGAAAAGAGAAGGAGGTTGGGACAATATGAGCAAAGTACCATGAGATCTATATAAAATATAGTGAAAGGTCTTACTTTGTACAATTAAAAATTATTTAAAAACTTTAATTCTATGTTTTTTATAGTAGTTCTCTATTTTTGCTTTTTGGAATACTTTCTTTGGAAAATTCTCAGGGTATGTCTGTTCAATGTTTGTTTGAAGGCTTCTGTACAGATATCTGAAAGCTATTTAACAGTTTATGTAGAAAAAGCATGATAGTAAAAGGCAAGTTTTGCATTGCTGAAAAATGGAGCTGGCAGGAACAGAATATAAGAATCTCTTAGATAAAGAATTTCTTATTCAGCTGAAAGTAATTTTGGGGTTGGTGGATATTGCTCAATGGCAGAGTACTTATACAGCCAGAGGAAGTGTCTAGGTATGATCCTTAATATAAAAAAGATTATTTTTCCCATGCAGTGAAATGTGGTGCATGCCTACTATTTAGCGAGAGTTTAATTTCCTTTTCTAAGACTTTAAAATCACTGGAAAATACTAGAGTGAGTATTTCTTCTTCTAACTCCTTTTTCTTTACTTTTTGATTTCCAATACATTTCACTCTAGCAAGACATCAGAAAATTTCATCACAATATGAATACAATAATATACATAGTTAATATATTCTCCTCCACTATCTTAATTTATTATTGACCTTCAGTTCTGCCAACACTGTATTTGAATTTCTTATTCCAGATGCAAAAATATTCTTCTGTAGACTTATGACCTTAAATATTGACTTTGTGTTAGAAAAGTTCCTCCTTCCAATTAAAAATGCTTTATTTATTTATGTATTATTGCACATATGCAACATTCCATGTTTCGAGACCAAAAGATAACTTGCATGAGTCAAATCTTTCCTATCAGGATGTGGGCCCTTGGGATCAAACAAACATTAACAGTCTTAGCAGCAGTCACCTTTAACCAACAGAGACATCTTGCCAGCCCCTTCTTCCTTTAATAATAACCCAAACAGAAGGTCTTTAAAAACATGGCTCTTAATAGAAATCTGGAGAGCACAAGTTTGTTTTCAAAAGGTAAGTAAATGCCACATGATAAAATGATTATACTTTACTTTTACCTGCAACATCTTAATTTCCATTTAATGAATATTACAAATTAACATACTCACATTATAACCTCTGAAGGGGATAATTTATAAAGCAGTGTCCATCAATTATAAATATTCTATGGCATTAATAAAATGGCATGAACTAATTACAGTGACTTTTGGACATATTAATTGTGGAAATGATATTTAAGCAAAAATATTAACAGCTTCTTACTCCGAATAAAATTACTTTGGGGATATGACTCTAGGAAAGCCATTTACCTGAGGAGCTCCACAGTCTCAGAATACATGGTATACGGGGACTTTGCTTCCAGAGGATCGCGTTCCATGGCATTGCCACATTCAGTGAAGGAGAGGGCTGCATCAGCATAATTCACAGCTTTGCCAAATTTCTCAAACTGAAACAGAAAAATGACTGTCAACATGATAGTCTTTCTTTACCTTCATATAAAGGAATAATTCACATCTGGAGTATTTGTCCCCATTCTCCAGGGAACACTTATCACTCGATAGAGGTACTTTGGGTAGTTACCACTGGGGATAGGAGGCATCTAGGAAGACATAGACTAGAGATACTTCTAAGCATCCTAAAATGAAAGGGACAACCTCTACAATGGAGAAATTGATGTTCTAGACATTCAGCTGAGAAACCCCGATATGGAGAGAAAACAGTGTGCAAATTGGTATTAATGATGAAGGAACTGGTTTAATGCTCTATTGTTCTGATACTGTGACTGGCTGAGAAAAAGGAAAATGCAGTCAAGGCATCAAAATGGATTGTGGCACCATTGTTGATGTTTCCATCACATTTGGACCAACCAGAATCTAAATTCATGCCTTGAGTAGCTTCTAATCACTAAATTCACTGAATAGAGCACAGATTGAAGTGTCGTTTAGTCAGCTCTTGCAACCAATCTCTGCTTCTATTATCTTTACAGTCTGCTTTTTTTGCTTTAGAATTTCACAAGAACACCAACCCAATTCCAACGTGGACAGTAACAGATAAAAATGAGGTCAAGTATTATCATTTTATTGGAAATGTTGGATTGAAATAGTGTCAAAAACCCCAAAATACAGGACTATTAAATTCTTCAGTAAAATTTTATTGCAAATGGTTTTAGCAAAGATCTTGGTCATGATTAAACTGGCTTAGCCATACTGATTTCTTTTTCATAGTGAATATTATATATGACACATTTTAGTGAGCATTTCAATTTTTGATAGTTGAATGGAAGAATTCTACTAATATGGAACTTTATGTAAAAGAACCAGTATAATTAAGATTTAACTATTTTAATTTTTGCATGTCTTTTATCAAAATATTGTGTATGCAACTGTGAAGATTACAACTTTCAAAATGGCAGAGTAGCTCTCTCTGGAAAATGATTAAATACAACTATACATGCACTAAAGAAATTCTGTGATTTTTTTTGTAAGCTGTTGTGCAGAAATACTTCTTCACATTAATTCAACTTTCTGTTATAGAAACGAAAGTGTATACATGTAAACTAGTTTCTATTTTGTCTTACTAGATGATTCCCATATGTCTTCAGAGTTCAACTAGCTTTCCCCTTTGGAAATTTGTATATTTTGGTTTTTAAGGTAAATTTTCACTCACAACCCATAGCTGGATGGATAATTAAAGATTACCAAGACTTAACATTATTCCAAAAGGAGAAAATACTGAAGTCCAGAAAGAAAATTATAGCCATTGTTCCAGTTAGTCAGTCTCACTTTCCCCATTCCCAAACTGAAATGTTTGAACTAGAAACTTGTTTATAACCAGAAGATAGATAAAAATCTCAAGGAAAATATCATTCTTACTGTGTCTCAACCTTTTCCCCTGCGATCACACTCCTCCAAAGAAATTTCCAAAGACATTTTATATACTACCAATGAAGTCTTAATAGCAGAAAACACTGAGTATCTCTTTATGTGATTATTTTGAAGGGCCCCAGATTTAGATATTAGTTAGTATTTTTCCACTTTAAGAATCAATTTTTGTCCCTATGGAAGCAATGTCTCCACAGTTGCCAGTGATATAATTTCTTAATCATACATTTAGGGATCTCTGTAGGTTTGATTTTTCTTAGTTCTTTAAATGGTCTCACATGTGCATCCTAGTCTCTTTATCATCCCATGTGACACCTTGTCAAAGGGACATTCATATACTTCCACACTCCAGAATTGACAACATTTGGAGAAAACCTTTAGACTTCCAGGGAGCACCACTGTCATCCAGCAGTTTTTAAATTGTTGGTCATCATCTGGTGACCATAGGCAAAATCTACCTAGGTCTCTTCAGTTGCCTCCTCAAACCTACCTTGTTATTTTTGTCTGCAGTGGTGTGGGAAAATAGTTTCCAGGGAAAAATTCATAGTGCATCTAAAGATTAGCTGTAGAAAATAGCTAGACAATTTAAACAGCAGTGAGAAATGACAAAAATAGGGAAATGGGCAAAGGCAGTTGATGTTAGCCATGAATTACTTATAATGTAGAGCTTGGTATGATGTTTCATTACAGTTTTTGTAGTGTCAACTAAAGCTAAAGACCAAAAGGATACAATGCAGTGCTTGAGGATAGTATTATTTTCCTCATAATACTATTGAACTGATATTTATAATTGTTCTGAGATATAGTAATGATGAGGAGCCCAGCCCTAAGACTGTCTCTAGGACCATGGTTCTCAAATGGTTACATTTGGAAGATACTTGGGGAGCTTTAGTTATTATGGTAGGGTCTCAGTCCTGTAAACTTTATTTCATTGTTTTGGGATGTAGCCTGAGCACTGAAATGGCTGCAATATGTGGTTGAGACCCCCAGATAGGAGAATCAATTAGGATAAAAGATTCAACATAGTGAGGTCATCATAGTTTAGGTCACCTATGACCCTGAGAGATAACTAGGACTTATTTCTTGAAAAATCAAGATGAGACAGCATTGTCATCCTCTGATCAGAAAAGAAAAGCCTGACCATGAACCTTGTTGTCAGAACATGGAACATAATGCAACAAGAATCTGAGCTTTGTATGTAGCTTACATTCCCTTAAATCAAAGTTTGAAACCCAATAAGTGTGACTCAACATCTTCCACCTTTCCACCCCAGATTTGGTTTGCTGGACCCAATAGAAGCTCCCATCATATCCAGAGAATGTTGAAGGGTGATTTCAATTCACAAAAACGCCTATGAGTAGGGTACATATGAGTGAGCTTCTAAAGTTGCTCTGAAGGAAGAAAAAGTCATAAAGAAATAATAACATGAGAATCAAAGCACTTTGAGGATCATGGTACTACAGAAGTCACAAGCTCTCTTATCTCTATGTAAGAGCAGCAATGTGTTAAAAAGGTCTAAGTGGTGTTACTTCAAGTTTTCCTCATTTGAGAAATGCATTCCTTGTTTATGTTTAAAATATCATGCGTGAGTAAGGTGAAGCAATGAGAAGGAAACCTACCAGTGCATCAGCTTTGTGCTTCAGCTTCTTAGCCTCTTGCATGTAAAAATCAGCATTGTGAACACTAAACAAACAAAAGAAGCTCTTTTACAAACCAGTGGTTTATCTTTTCATTTACAGACTGAATAGCACAAATATTTTGGGTTATTTATTCATTCCTACATGGTGCTTGACAAAGGTGTACTAATATTGTCTCTCATATATAATACTGATGCCAACCTCGAAATAACACTATAACTGGACTTTGAAGTGCAGGATGACCTATTAGGACAAAAACCTATGCCCTCTAACCCCAGTTGTTACAGTTGCCCTAACAGGCCATATAAAACCTAGCTATAAATCCCTCTATATAACTGAAGTCATGAATAAGAATGAAGAAAATAGCCTAGAGGAAAGACTCCACCTTAGAAAACAGTAACAAAGATCCAGGATTAAAGTGTACTAAAGACATTTCTTACTGGTGATGGAGGTAGGTGTGTGGAAGGGGTTTTCATTTAACATTAGACGAGCTGATGTGAACTTCTTATATGGGGTGACACATGCATGGTACTAGAAAATGTATACCATTCCCATCCCCCATCACCACTCCCAACTGGGTCTACAATAATCTGAGAACAACATACGAATCATCAAAAGTGAGCTTGGGTCTCCGGACATTGGTGCTGCTGCTGGACAGGAGGGGCAGGGCCGCCCAGGATGTCATCTCCAGGTGACTGCTGTCCATAAGGCCAGTGGTGATTGTAGAGGTGATGGTAGAAATAGTGGTGGTGGTGGTTGTGGTGGTGGCCGTGGCAGTGGTAGTGGCGGTAGCTGTGACAGTGGCAGTGACAATGGCCGTAGCAGTGACAGTGGCAGTGGTAACAGCTGTATTGGTGACAGTAATGGTGGCAGAGGCAGCCTTTTTTGGGACATCTCCCTCCTGGAAAAAAAGGAAGATAAATAGCTTCCATTACATCTGGCTTTCTTAAACCATTTCTTTACAATGTCAAGCACAGCAGGAAACACAGCAAGTAAAAAGGAATAATATACACAATGTGAGGATGGATACGTGACCCCCTATATTTTATGAATTTTGTGGATCACCAGCTTTGTTCTCTGGTGACACTAAATAGTAAACTAGCCAGGTGCCATGATTACATACCCATGATCATATTAAGAGAAATGGCAAAGGTTTAAATACAGAAGGGAATCATAAATGGGAGGGGACGGAATTATATAGAGGCAAAGAAAGAAGTTAGAGAAGGAGCGAGAAGTGAAGGGATGCAGGGACAGTAAAATACCTGAAGACTTGGCACTGTTCTGAAACAATCAGTGTCCTGTCTCACTGGAGACAGACATACTTTCTTTCATCATAAATCCATTGACTACTATCTGACAAAGTGAATGCCTTGGTATGGTGAAGCCTTGGAGAATAAAACCTCATTTGCATCAGGTCAAATACCAAGTGAATAAGAGACTTCTGAGGGCTTTGCTTTGAACTGGTATTGCTGAAGATGGAATCCAGAAGAAAGTATGTTTTGTGAATAGGAACTCCGTGCTTGCACTGGGTCACAAGACTGCCTGCCATGTTCATGCGACAGATTGCTTTTCCCCACCTGGCAACTGTGGACAATTCTGACTTTTCTATCTCTGCTAATACTTTCCATGGTGCCACTTATTCCTTATATCCTTAGTAGTTTGTGTCTCCCTAAGAATTCTGTGCCTCAAGGTTTGTCCCTCAGTTAACTTCTTTCTTGATTGTATTTGTCAAACTTGCATGCATTGGCACAGATTCAGTGATATACAGATGATTCCAAAAAGGAAACATCAATCTTACCCTTTGAAGCTCTGAATCTGCAGTGACCACTTCTGAACAGGTCCACCAAGATGGCCCAAATTTCTCTCAGAAAATTGGTAGGAAAACAATTATTTTTATTTGAAGGAAGGATTGTGTTCCATCTCATCACTTAGAAGCTTGCAATTCAGTTTGCCAATTCCTGTGGTTATCTTCATCTTAGGGGTATTACAATAGTCAGGAGGGATACATGGCCCCTCCAGTAGCAAAATGGCCTTGTGCCTGTAGCCAGATGGTCTTTCATGTCCCTTGTACCATTCACAGAGCTGTCTCTGTTCCTTTTAAGATATAATCACCAGCCATTTTATAGTCTCCTTTGAGCACAAGTATGTCTCATTTGTCACCTCAAATTAAAAGCTGTTTCTCCTTTATGACTCTGCCCCTCCACCCAATGCTCTTAGAATTTGCTGAGTGTGTCCAGGCATGTAGGAATGCATGCTTACCATAGTGAAAGAATTCACTTTAAATTCTTTTAAAGCTATGTATGGTAATCCTTAAACGCATGAAAATTGATCTTTTCCACTTGATCCTTGACCTTCATTGCTATCAGATAATTCTTACTACCTAGGCCACTTTGAGATAAATGTACAGAAACAATATATGTTTGTAAATTCTTCTGATGTATATAGCAACATATTTAAAAGGTCATCATAGATTGCGTGTAAGCCATGCAGGTACAGCTGCAGTAGAGTCCTATACCAGCCCAGCCCCATGTATACACTGTCTGAGTCAAACTTACCCAGGTCAAACAGTAGGGTTAACTTAGGGCAGTGCCAACTGTTTCTATGACCAAGATATGTGACATGAACCTTGAAACACCACATATACCATGCATATGGCGTTGATGATAGTAGTAAAACATCTAACTGGAAAAGTTTAGATACAGTCATGATGGTGAAAATTATATAAACATGAAATCTGCCTACAAATCCATCCATTATAAGAACTCAGAGATGTGTCATACAACAAGAAAGAATGATGCATTTCCAGGAGAAAATATACTGATATTTATAATATTTCCTCAGTAATTTTTATCTCTTGTGTGTCTGAATGCAGTTTCTTGAAGCATTACCTTTATCATAATAAAATTTATAATATTTGGAATAGTTTAACTATCAACATTATAGATTATTTTCAACTGAAGTGCTGTGTAATTTGATGATTCTTTATGTTATATGTATACACACCACACACATACACACACACACACACACACACACACACACACTGTTGCAAATATGGGAACTGTCAATTTCACACTAGTATAAATGTTTATATTTGTAAGGATATTTACCTAGATTAGCATGACATCTAAGTCATCCTCGACAGCTTAGATAAGAGAGGCTTCTATATTGGGATCTTTAAAGCTAAGACTCCTCTTTGCCTTTTATGAGTTGTTAAATAGACTACAGAGCTCAGGTCTGAAAAAGTTATACCAGACATCTAAGAAGTTACTCATTTTTATTCATTTTTCATATTTAAAGTAGAGTAGATATTTGGGTGCTATATGTCTGCAAATATTGATATATACATATATGTATTTATATCTACATTCAAGGATAAATACATACTGGTCATTAACATTCTTTATTGTTTAAAATGAACATATTTTAATTCTTTCATAGTTTCAATAGTTCATATTCCTAGACCTGAAAAATGAAGTGACATTGTGTATGGATATTGAAATGATACCATTCTATGATCTATGCTAATGAAGCTGTAATGCACAAACCCCAAAGGACTGTAGAATTCTTTAGCTTAGAAGCATTATTGTGCCTTTTAGAAAGAGATTCACCATTGAAAATCAATACCATTTAACCATTGTTTTTCCAAGAACTCACATTTTCAAATCTGAGTGTTAGAAAGAAACAAATTGGGATTCTGACTCCTGTTTAGTGACCTTGGGTGACCTTGATTCCATCTATTTCTTTCATCCACTAGAAGATCAGTGCCTTCCATGTGGCAGTTTCTGTGGTAAGCATCAAGGCAGTGCCCTTCCCACTCTTAAGATACAACAAGATTGGCCCAGAGGGCACTGTATTATCTTAATAAAACAATATTAAATAATATTACTGACATTAAAATACTAGGGAGTTTGAGTATTTGTATACAAAGACACATGTGACTTTTCTGTGCCAGTCACACCCTTGTAACATTCCAGCTATGCTTGAATGTTAATACAGCTATGCAGTCATGCTGCTTGAGCTGTATTACCTTCTTTTTCCTTGACATAGTATTTTCTCTAAGGCACTTACATTTAAGCTTATTCCTTTGAAAGTAGCACAGAATTTGCCTTCGCTTCTCTTAGGCTTGGTAGAGGTGAGTTGTCCAGCCATGGAGATGTTTTTGTCTTGACTGAAGAGCCCATTGTTGCCACTGACATTTCTGCGCCATGGAGGGTCCTCTGAGAGTGGAGAAAGTGCAGGAGGAAATAGCTTTTCTTCTTTTTTCCTGTTTGCTCTTCTGGATGCGTTTCTGTGAAAATAAGAAGTATAGGATGTCATAAAGTCTAATCTTGGTTTATTTGGTAGTTCTGTCACTATGCTGCTCTTTACAGCTAAAGTGATGTGTAACTTGATGATTCTTTACCTTATGTGAACATATATCTATAAACAAAAATACATAGAGTTATAAAGAAACTCACTACATATATATGAAGATATATGCATACATACATATACAAGACTCATCATATCTTAGAAGCAGAATCCCATGAACAATGTAGATATTTAATGAGTACTACAGTGAGAGATCTAAAATCCTATCAAGATTATTGTCAATTAGATTTTTTTATAGAAACTACAATGTACACTTAAATCCATTCATTTTTTCCAGGGTACTTTCTACTAAGACTTAACCAAACAATTCAGCAGTAAATAGCACAATAAACAATACATTTCATATTTTAAGAGATATATATTACCCATTAAAGACTAGTGTAAAAACATTGTAAATTGTCTATAAAATGCTGAATACCCATGCCAAAGAATAAACATCCACTCACCTTAATTTGTTAAATTGAAGTAGTAATGTAATACACTTCAAAAAACTCCATTTAAAATACTCTTTGGTGATATCAACAAGACATCTACAATACTAAAAGTACCCCCCATGCTTTTAAAGTGATTTATCTTCCTATTAAATGGGCACCATCAAACAGACTGAGACTTCAAATAAAACAGAACAACTAAAATCTTATGCTAACTGCTTTACAGGGTAATTGGGTCATGGATTTTCATTTTAGTTACTGTCTTGGACTAATCAATGAAGATTACTTGAATTTTAATCTTTTCTTAGACAACTAATATTGCACTGTACAGCCATTTACTTTTCATGATTATTGACTGCAATTTTCAATAGCAAATTAAGCCAACAAGAATTTATGTTTTCTTCTTGGTCAATTTCAGTCAGTGCCTAGATATATAGATTTGCTATATCTCAGAGCAACAAATCAAGGATGAACAAGCATTCAGCTGGTCTGATTTCCTGAAGGAAAAATAAGTGCAAGCTTCATATTCCCTTTTACTGTGTCATACGGATTTGGCAATAATAATAATACGTGTCCTATTCCTCATCTTTTGACTCATAAATGTGACTCTATTTTATTCCCATGTAGTGAACCTTTTAAACAGTGGAAATGTTTCTGCCATCAACTTAAAAGACTAAAATTAATATAAAATATTTCCTAATTATTTTTAAAATTTCTTTGAAATGTCAGCTGTTTTAACACAGTTGTGATGCCAGGTAAAATGATAGTGAAAATGGATCAAGATTTTTTTTGTTTTAGATTTCTTTCATGTGCATCAGTGTTCTTCCTGTTTACATATACGTGTAATGATGCCTGTGGGGATCAACAGAGTGTGTTGGATTACCTAGAACTAGAGTTATAGAGTTTGTGAGTCACCATGTGGGTGCTAGGAACCAAACCCAGATCCTCTTCAAGAGAAACAAGTGCTCTGGATCACATAGTAACCTCTCTAGCTGCTGATCAAAAGATTCTTATCCGTTAAGAAATTCCACTAACAATAGAACACATAAAGTATAATAACTACAGTGGTACCTGAGCTTTGGAGATGTGTGTCTGTATGTGTGTATGTACACACACAGACACACACACACACACACACACACACACACACACACACACACACACACACACACACAGCTAAACCATTCTATGACCTCTAAAGGAGGTAATTCATTATTTGTAACCTGTCCCTCTCCACTTGGGCTGGCTGAGAAGGTAGTGGGTCTTCAAGTGAGAAGCTGTTCCTGAAAGGTAAATGATTTTAAATTGAATGTCAGCACTTTCCCATCTGCTACTGACCTGATAAATGGAGAAACAATCCATTCTGTGCAATAGGTACCAGTATCTTAGTACCCTTCTCATCTACCCAGTAGTAAACTAGAACTGTTGGATATTTAATAATCTCATCGACAAAAGACATCCAGGGGACTCTTTCTAAGAAAGCTCACTGTGATGGTTTTCAACCACAAAAGATGTTTTTTTTTTCATATTTTTGCCCTTCTTTAAATAGGATAGAAAAGGAGAGTACATCTGGAAGAAAGAGCATTACCATGGCTTTATTAAGTTCTAAATGTGGTGAGCTATTCAAAAGAATGTTCATTAGGTTGATGGGATAACTCCAGTTGTCACAATCAGATATAGCATCTTTTCTTGGTTTAGCATGTTCATTTAGAAAAATGAGCACTTTTTTCTTAGGAGTTTCTAAGGATCTAGAGTAAAGGGTCAAAGAACCGGGAAACAAATAAAGATTGCAAGAGGGTTCCCAAAAGAAGACCCTTAATATATAAATCTGCCTCATCCTTTCTCAATTCCTAGGACTTGATGCTGTTGAAAAACATATGAAACTGTTGAAGGCCCTATCTGAATGATAAATACTCTTCCCATGAAAATAATAATTTCCCATTTACTGTAAAAGTAGAGTGCATACAAGGCCTGTGTTGTAAAATACCATCTCTCAATGGTGAGTTACTTTACCCTTGATAGTGACTCTTCCATAAAATAGAGCAACAATGCATAGGCTGCTTAGTAATGTTACTTAGTAAGGCATTGCAGGCATGGCAATTTTCCACTGCCCTGGCCTCTGTCTTTTATGTGTAAGTAGTCTGAACTGGGTCCAGCCTGGGAACTGAGGAAGTATTGCACCACCACTATGCCATGTTATCCTGGAAGAAAGAGTAGGATGATTATGTTTGACAATCAAAATTCCTGGTCCATCCTGAGCAAAACGGGTTCAGGTTGCTTTACTGAGTTTTCTTTTCTGAGAACTATGTTAATGGATATTGTAGAGACAGACTGTACCAGAGAATACATATACATACCACAAATAGTAACTGAGTTTCAGAGTGAGGGGCAGGAATCTTAGGGATCAAATGTTATTATTTAGAATGGGTTTCACAAAGAGGAGTCTGTTTCTGCCTTTCATTTCAAAACACGATGCCAGGCCCATGCAAGCTAATAACTTTGTCCCAATATCTCATCTTTGGCAGATTGATGCTGAATCACTGATGTTAAACAGTAATCTGTGAGATCAATTGTTAGCAGCAGTTGTCCAGATTGCCTCTATGCTTTGGGCGGCTAATAGACTCCAAGACTGGGCTTTGATGGGAATAATCTCCAATGTTGAATGAATTTATTGCAATAATTACACAGACATAATGTCTCGAGTAGCTGACATGATTGTTAGTTAAGTGATATTTATAAAACAGAAAGAACTCAGTCACAATGCTGGCTAGACACAGAGTGTTAGCTTTCTCTGGGGAAAAGAGAAGGGGCCCTCTGCTTGATCTTGGGAATTTGCCAAAGAGAAAAGAGAGAAGGGGCCAGTTGGTTAAAATCAACATACCCATCTCTACCAGGCATTTCTTAACTCAGAACTGCCCTCCATGTGGGTAGACCACAATTTCCCAAGCACATCATTCTCCTGGCCTCTGTGGAGTCAGGATGAAATCACTTGTCTTTAGCTTTGTATTAACATTAGGAAATGGCATTCAAAGTAGCACCCTATCAAGATCAAGGGAAATTGTTTAGTCATCATCACAACTGAACCCTGGCCAAAAGCAGATTGATCTCATAAAGATATGTGCTTATGTAATATCTTTTCTTTTTAATTCACTTTTTTGTTGTTTTTTGTTTGGTGCAAAATCACTCTTGATTCTAGCCAGACATTCTAAGGGGACAAGAAGCCCTCAGTATTGTTCAAACATGTTTTCATTTTTTAAGTCGAAACCCTCATACAAGGGCCATTACACTGAAACACAGAAAACTTACTCTCTAGTGTTGGGAGGCTTATGGGGTGGAGCTGGTGAAATGCAAGGAGGAAGTAAGCAGAAAGTAGTGTTGTCCTCCAGGCGTTGCTTCTTCTCAGGGATTTTCTCTGCAGCTTCTGCTTGCTTTTACAGGGGAAAAAATACATAGAGTTTGAAATATACCACACATCCAGACAAGCATGTTCCACACATTAAAAAAATAAACAAGACAGTTTGCTTCTATTTTAACTTCTAGATTAGGTTGATAGGACAGAAAATCAACTTTCCTTATGAAGCGGTTAGCATATGGCAGGGTTAAACTTCAATGTAAATCTCTGATTAAAGATTGTGTGGCACAGGAGCCTCAAAACCAAAGTGAAGAAATGTATCATTTTTGTACACTTCTTTCATCCACAGTGCCTTTACAAAGTGATAGTTAGAAAATGAACCTTGTAATCTCAACATGGTACAAATCCTGTTTAAACATCATGGGGCTTGTGGATGACCTATAAAACTGTCTATAAAATAAAAAAAATATGCAAGGAAATGGACCATGTGTAAAACACGTCTTTTCTTCTTAAATGTCTTCATTGCCAAGACATATTTTCACTCTACTGTTGTCATCAATAAGAGAGAAGAATTGGGGATAGGTTATGGGTCCCACACTTCCTACTCATTGTTCTGGGATCTTTTCAGTGGTTAGGTTCATGTATGACTCACTAAGGAGCATTGAGATTCTCTGTCCCTGAAAGCCTCTCTTCAGGACTCACTAGCCTCCTAAAATTGTTCTACCCCCTAGCAATCCCCTTTAGGCAGTCAGTCCCCCCAGCTTCCCAAACTACAGCATTCCCATGACTGCTATTGGTCCATTTTCCAGTACCCTCCTGTCTTTTTTGTGTCCCTTGGGAGCTGGGAAGGACCTTGTTTTAGTAATCCCCTCTGTCTTAGAGCTTTCATCCTCTCGGTGCTTGACTGTCTCTTAGGGATGCCCAGTGTCCTGCCCCTCCTCCACCTCCTAGTAATTTCCTGGAACCCAGAAATGCCCAGTCTCTCAGTACAATGCAGTTTCCTCATACTTTCCTGTCCCTCAGTGTTCCCTAGGCTTTAATAGTCTCCAGTCCCCTAGCACTCCTAGTCTCCTATTACCCAGGTATGTACTAGGCCATTCTCCTAGCACTGCCCAGTTTCCCAGTAATTGTTTGTATCCTAGTGGTCCCTAGTCTACTCTCTTAGTGTACCCAGCCTTGTCTCCTAATACTCACTTCTATTCTCCTAGGATCTTCCTGCATCCTAGAGCTTCCCATATTCCTAGCATTGCCTAATCTGTCAGAGTTCCAGAATCTCTTACCACTCCACTATCTCTTATTATTTTACAGTTTAATACTGCCTAGTCTTCTGCTTCTGACTCTTCTGATGTTCCCCAATCTACTAATACTTGCTGTGGCTTAGGGACCCCTCTCTCCTAGATGTCCCCAGTCTACAAGCATTGCAAAAACTGTTAGCACTGTATCTCTTTGCACACCCCACTTTCCAAATTCTTGTCTCCAACCTATCTCTACATCCCTAGTGTTTCCTCCTTTCCCAGGATGTAAGCTTCCTAGAGTAACTTTGTATGCTAGCACTCGCCCATGTCCTAGCATTTGCCTTCCTCCTAGTATTCTGCTGTCTGTCACTATTCATTAGTATAGTGCATCCCAGTAGAATAGTGGCTCTCATTGTCCAAATACTTTTTGGCCTAGTAGCACTCCAGTGTTCCCCAGTATTTTGGTTTTGTCTAGCCCTCAGTCTTCTCCTCATCTCCAGTCTCATAAATCTCTCTCCTAGAGATCTTTGACTTACAGACTGTCCAAATGCCCAGACTCCAGGCATTTTCTTTCAGCCAAGCACACCAGCCTCTTAATGTGCTCCAGTATACAGCTGCTTTGTAGTTTACTCCTTGCCGGAATCAAAGTGCTTATAGTCTGAAGTTTAACCCTAGACACCCGGTGTTGCCAGTAAACCAGGCTTCATGTCTTCTAAGTACCCTGTCTCCTCGAACTTCCTGAAAATGAGTACTCCCCTGTTCCTGAGCCCTCCTCTGTCTCTAGGCACTCCCTGTTACTGAGCACTATCTGGTCTTTGAGTTCTCCACCTTCTCTGAGTACTGCACTGTCCCCTAACATTCTCCTGTCTGAGCACTACCCCATGTCCTAACACTGCCCAGCTTGGGAGGACTCTCATGTGTCCTGGTACTCCCCTTTTCTGAGTACTCTCTTGTGTATCCTATCACTCTCTTTTCTTTGATTGCTTCCTGCCTCCTAGCACTCCTTGGCTCTTCTGACTCTTATGTGCCCTATCAATCTTCAGTGTTATACAGATCCTCAGTCTCCTCATTCTCTTTTCCTCGCACTTACCTATCTGCTACTGTCCTCGGTTTCCTACAATTCTTTTGTGTTTTAGAGCTTTAGTGCCTTAAAATTTGCCATTTCTCTGGAACTTGTCAATATTCTATCACATGCAGGGGTCTTGCTGCTATTTTCTAGTACCTCTCAGTTTTACAGCCCTATGTAAAGTGCAAGCGATCAGTTATCCCCGAGTGTTCTCCAAATCTAGTACAGCCTAGGTCTTAGTGTTCAGTGTTCTTCTAATACCCCATTGTCTTCATGATCCCCAGAGATATAGTGCTTCTTTGTCTTCTAGCACTCTATAGTCTCCTACCAGACCTTGGCCTCTGAGTACTTTCCTGTCTCCAGTGTTCCCTATTGTTCTAAGTATTCATTTCCCTCTATGATCACTCTCATTCTCTTAAAACTCCATCTTCACCTAGCAGTTCTCTTTTTTCAGCACTTTTCAGGCTATCCATGATTCCAGGTGCTTTTCTTCTATATTTCCCCTGGGTCCTAATACTCCTTGTTCTCATATCCCTCTCTTCTGATGTTTACTTGGTTTTAGTCACCTTCAGTCTTTTCTACTTTTTAGCCTTCTAATTACAAGGGAATGAATACTATTAGAGCACCATATTTAATAAGTCACTCTTATCTACAGCTAATCTCTTCTTTGCTAAACAACATGAACAATGGCCATACTCAAGACACCCTCTCCCAGGAACGGAGAATAGACAAAAGATTAGGAGTTGTATCTCTACCTATGGTGGTGCTTTGGGGAACACTATTAGCAAAACACCACCACAAGAGGGTGCAATTCTGAAAAATTAACCCAATTACAGAAGTGACTAAGAAAGGGTTTGTCAGCTATGAACTCATATGTCTAGATATATTCTTTTTTTATTGGGAAAAGTCACTCTGGATTTCCCATTCTGTTGACCCTATGTATGTCTAGAATTGATACCAAAACATGTTTAGGTGAGATTTTCATAGAGTAATCCTTCCAAATAAGTCAGTAATCCTAGAAGGTTATCTAAAGCCTTTGCATGGTAGATGCCTGTATACCCCAGTATAGGTGACTTGCGAGTGCATTAACATATGTTCAGAGAAATGAACAAATGTAGAAGATTCACTTGGACATTGTGGGCAGATAGGCACCCAGCTGATGCTGAAGTGGAAAACTCTAAGAGATTATATAGGAGCCACTTGCAATTGGAATAACTTAAGGAGCTGACTCCTGGAACTGCCTACCTTTGTATTATTATTTCCTATATGTCTTAATTTCTCATATTCCTTAACAGCTATCTTTGCCAATGGCCACCATCATACCCTGATCATTCCTAACATTGTTGTCATATGCCAAATATTTCATTGCTTTTAGAAAAGATCAGTTCCTTTTTACAAGAATTTGTGATCCCCTGCCATTGGTCTCCTTCAAAAAAAGACTACAGAGGAAGTTAGACTCTGCTCACAGCTACCTGGAACACTCCACTGGGCAACTCACCTTGTGCTTACGCTTGCCCTTGGGGGCTGGCTTTTCCACAGTCACGCCAGCAGTTTGTCGCTTGGGTTTCAAGGCAGTCTCCTTGTGCTCTGTCTTGGCAGCTCCTGCTAAGACTGTGTTTTTGCCAGGTACTCTTGAAAGTAAGTCAAGGTCAATCTTTACCCAGAGATTTTTCGGGTTCTCATGATCTTGTAGAGGGGACAAAAGCTCAGTTTGCATGGCAGATGGAGGTGAAAAAGCTGTCTCCTCATTGCTGGTGGATAAGCTGCTGTTGCTGCTGCTGGTCAAGGTGCTAAGGGTCAGGCTGGCATTAGAAGTATCCTTGGATTTAGAAGTGTTTATTCCAGGAGCAATGCAAGGAGGCAGTACTTTGATCTGCAGGGTCTCTTCCTGGTCTGTGTTGGAATCAGATGTAGATGAATCTGATTCAATGAATTCCCGGGACTTTGGCGCAATCTTTCCAGGCCCTCTATACTTCTTCTTCTCAGTGGTCAAAGGGGCATGAGGCCTTGGTTCTTTCCTAGGAACTGGTTTATGGGCAGTGGCTTTGTTGCGGCTTCGAGGTGGCTCAGGAAGCTCCACACTTTCCTTTTCTTTGGAAGTGGTGCTGGTAATATTTGGTTTGGGCCAGGTAAACTCCTCAAAGTTGGTGTTTTTCTCAACTTTTTTGGGCTGTTTCTTCCCAATTGTCCTTTGAGAAACTGTATCAACGGATGTTGACAACTTATGCTTCAAAGCCTTTGTTTCTGGGACTTTCTGAGTGGGCCTTGGTCGAGCCTTCTCCCTAATGAGGCCGAGGAGAGGCCTTTCTTTGGGTCCAGCCACAGCCTGGCTGGGGTTTGGTTTCACTTTGACCTGGACTTCCACTGGTTGTATTATTGGAGGAGGCAGAGAAATGGTCTCCATGGGTGTCTCATTTTGGCCACAGATAAATGACTTGTTCTGGGATGTGACTTTGTTCAGCCATTTGTCTAGTTGCCATTTGTTGGTTGACGGTGGCACAGGCTGCAGATTGAGAAACAGTAACTAGGATGACTTTTGAGGGATTTTCTGTATAGTGACTATTTGTTAATACAATCTTGGATGATATGGGGTGGGAATGTCGTTAGTAGAATACTAGCCTAGCATGCATGTGTTTCATTCTTAGAACTACATAAATCAGGTATGGATGTGAACATGGAGGAGGGTCAAACATTCAAGGATATTTTCAATTACATATCAAGTTTGAGTTTGAGGCTATTTTGAGCTACCTGAGACCTTGCAAACAAACAAACAGACACCTTGGATGCTAAGTGACAAACACAAACACACACAAATACAAACACACACACACACACACACACACACACAGAGAGAGAGAGAGAGAGAGAGAGAGAGAGAGAGAGAGAGAGAGAGAGAGAGAGACTCATTGAGAAACATAATTTCAGTGAAGATTAAAACAGTGATTTGTTTTCCCTTTGTATCTGACTAGATAAATGCCATCCAGCTGTAAATCAACCAAAGTCTGTTTTTTTAGCACAAGTTTCTGGTGTTCCTTTTAAAATATTACCTACTCTAGCTGGGAAGTAAAGGGCTCTTCACAAGGAAATGCTTCAGACTGTAGGCCGGGATTTCTGGGAGAGAACAATTTTCCCAAAGTCTTTTGCTAAGAGTCATAGATCAGTCTATCACCAGGAGTCAGAGGTTATGTTGTCTGATCCTGAGAGGAACTCTAAGTGTGTCTCAAGCTTGTTCAGAGAGAAAAGCTTTCCATCTTCAGAAATCCAAGGTCTACTATATGTTGCTGTAATTCTCTGTGGTTTTACTGAAGGATTAAAAAAGTTGACTCAAACCATTACACTTTCCTAAATACATGAGCAATAATCAATTTATGGAGATATATATGTAGACTTTAGCATTCACTATTAAGCAAGGGAAATGGTATATTCAATTCAGGCTCTTGATATTCAAATCTGAGTTCTACCAATTTGAATAAATGGCCATCATTTTTATTAGAAGAGCCCTTCTTCTGAAAGCCATGTGGCACCAGTAAATAGAGGATGGCAGATTTAAGAAGAATTAAGTAGCTATGATCCCTGCCTGTAGAAGATAATAGCAGGTGAGGATGAAGGAAACCATATGAGCTGCATTCTGAGCAGTGTAGCTCCAAGGCTTAAAGCTAGCTCTGGCAGCACAGTGACCTGGGTTTGTCAGTCCCAGCTTTACTACTGTGTAAGTGTGAGAGCTTGGGGTGGTTTTGGTTTAACTTCTCATAAACATACATTGTCACCTATAAAATGGACTATATTGAGAGGTTGTTACTAAGAGGAAATGAGAAAATGGAAGTCAAGTGTCTAGCACAGCATTTGCTATTTTTAACAGCAATAAAATGACTATTGCTTTCTATTATTCCTTTCTGAGTTTTGGAAAAGAAGTGTATAAAAAGATATGAGAGGCATTTCCTTGTTGCAGCATATGCAGGCTCAGGGAACCAGAGCACTTAGCCTCAACTCATAGAGAATGAGAAGGGGAAACCTAATTTTTCTATTTCTAAGTTATTGTTCTGATGTTTTGTTGTGCTATGCTAAACATTTCATGACTTACTGTTTTCAGACACATGGTGTGAATTAAAATAAGGAGCATGTGACTACTTGAGTGCTGTTTGACTGTTATGGAAAGGTATATTTCTCAAGACCTCATTGTTTACTATCCATTTATCACTTGAATGACTTGAAAATAGAATTTAGATCCAGAAGTGGATTGTGACTGGCTTTTTTTTTGGTTCACTTAAAAAAATTATTTGCAAGCTTCATTATTAATGTACTAATTTTGTGTGTGAGATGAGGCTTAAGGCTCAGACTAGCTAAGTGACTCCCACAGAAAATCAAGCATACAGCAGCAAGAATCTGTGCAGCACAGATTGAGCCACACAGAAGGAATCTACATATGTTAGGACATATACAGATATATGTTTTAGAGACACAATCTTATCAAGTCTCTGGTTATTTTTCTGAAGTAGTTACTGTACTAAAGTACAGAGACTGGTGATATATGTGGATGTTGGGGCCTTGACAACTTCATTTACCTCTGGAGTGGCCACTCGAGGAGCCTCATTGGATTCACTGTCCGTAGTGCTGCTTTCAGTGTCTGAGTCCGATTCTGAACTACTCTCTGACTCACTGGAGCTGCCAGACCCCCCGTTTGGTTGGGCCGCAGGTGTAGCCTGTGATGTGGCCAAGAGTGGGCTGGAAGAAAAATGACATCATTTATTGCTTCATCCAGTCTCAGACTAGAAAGAAACAGGCATGTTCAACACAAAGACTTATTAACTGTGAGATTCAGGCAGAGTAGAGCACACAGACAAAATATACGGCTCCAGGAGCACAGTGACCTGGCCCATGTCAAAGATTTGATTAGAACCAAGAACCCCGGGCCAGCATAGTTTTCTTTTCTTCCAGGAAAGCCTCCCCACCTTCATAATCCACATGAATATGAGATTGCAGCAGAGATTTCGCACCTTATGGATACAGACTAGAAGCTGAGACTTAAATGTTAATTGCTCCATTTATTGATTTCAGTTAAGTTTTTGTTATCTTATAGACCTCCACCCCTAAGTTCTGGGAGGATAGTCCAGTGTAGTCATATTTGTAAGAACTCTTAACTTCAGTATTTTTTTTTTATTGAAGGAAACTAAAGCCCAGGGTCATGGAGGGACTTTCCTAGACCTCACAGCAGAGGACAGGCTCCTGGTGCCATAGCTTCTTCAAAGGAGCTGTGCTCAGTTCTTATTATTCCAAGGGTCTAATCTGTGGTCCTCAATTTCAGTCTGTTGGGTCCAGGAATAAGGAAATGAGAAAATGTACTTCTTTGTGTTCTTCATTATCACTTTTGTAAGTGCTTTGACACTTTTATCAAGGAGGTAAGATCCTGAGGGAACAACTATCTCAGATGATTGATTTTTAAATTCGTAAAGCTGATCAAACAAAGTATTTGAAAAGTTACACCATTTGCTTCCTCTGCCTTTGATGGGAATAACTCTTCTTTAGCAAACGTTTACTCTCTGTGCACTGCACCAAATCAACAGGCTTACAGTATTCTGGGACGCAACATTGTTTTTCTGTCTTTTTGCCTATTGTTTCTTTGGATTAAGTTCTGCCCTTCTTTCTCTTAGGTACTGTACAGAAAAAAAGCCATAAAAACCAAAACAGCAACTGCAAAACAAAAACAAACATTGAGGAGGGTTTTAATCTCATTGAATCTTTTCAGCTCCTTATTCCTCTGGAGAGCAATTGATCTCAAAGTAAGGCTTGGGCCTGTTGCATTTTCCCTATGGTACTAAATCTGGTCCCTCCTTCTGCTTGGCACCCCACCGCTGTGCTTCTCAGCTCAGACAGTACTGCTATTTTCTTGGCTTTCTCACCTAACGTTCATCAAATCTGAGGCAAAAAGTTCAAACAAGAGGCCATGCCCTGACTTTGGGGACCACCTAATTCTCTGCTCTCATCTTCAAACCTAAGATAGACATTTCAAGAATTCCCTTGTGAAGGACTCTAGAAGCATAAGCCTTTATTCCTTGCCTGAAGCTCTACCAGTTCATGCCCATGCCACACCCTCAGCAGAGCCTCTTCTTTAAAGCTTTGGCTCTGGGATGAAGATTTCCTTCCCTGCTGCGAGGGTGGAAGTGAGATCCTTTTATGGCAGCATGGGTTCCTCATCAGCCACCATTCAGCACAGAGAACCTTTTCACCGCTTAGAACTTCAGTCCCAAATGTCTGGTCCTTTAATCTCCTGGGTAGACGTTTCCTTTCATAGAGCAAAGACTCATCTTAAATTGCTAGCTGCCAAGTAAATGGTATCCACAAGCACATTCTCTGCCAAACACACCAAGAGATTAGAGGAAAGCACAAGACATAGGGGCCTGTATCACTTGGGGAAATGTGCATACATTTCTCTTACAAGGAAAAGCAAGAAGCCTGTACTTTAGTGCTTGTATTTCTCAGCATTTCTTTACAAAACTCGCTTTAAGTGCTAGTAATGACTCAATACTTATACTAAGTGCCCTTTAAATTGAATCAATTGCTTTTTTTATCTTCAGTTACTAAATAAAGATTAAGAGAATATATCTAAGTGAGACTAATCCAGAGATTAAGCAAATTTGGCCTCAATTTCCCTCCAGCAAAGTTTCAATTATAAATTAACATAGTTGAAATGCTGAGAATACGGGGTGGTGGATTGAGAGAATAAAAAGTCCAATTTGGATCCAAGATTATTATTTTCCAGTAAAAAGCTGTTTCCTAATATTCACAATACATACATTCATTTGTGGCTTCTTGTAAGAAGATGGTCATCCTGATACTATCAACTTAAAATGGGTTCTGGATTTGTTTGGGATATTTCTGGATAGAGTTCCCATTTACTAGATTATTTTGTACAATTTCTGTAGGAAATAAAATGACCACTGAGTTTATACCCTCAAGATAAAAGCACTACCATGATACACATAAAGTACAGATATTTACTTAGCA
Organism: Cricetulus griseus; assembly: GCF_003668045.3. Classification (NCBI taxonomy): domain Eukaryota; kingdom Metazoa; phylum Chordata; class Mammalia; order Rodentia; family Cricetidae; genus Cricetulus; species Cricetulus griseus. The sequence continues at coordinate 5,770,017 of NC_048604.1, forward strand.
GAATCAACTTACTCTTAAACTAACTCAGAATGAAAACTTCACAGATTTAATAGGAAACTGGGAGAATATGTGTGTATAATGTACATGTTCTTTATTCAAAGCCATTCTGAGGACAAATGCATTTTGGTATGAATATTTTTAAAACTTCAAACTTAATATAAATATAAATCATGATTTATATTCACCATATTAAGTGCATGCAGCGAAAATTAATATTACTGCTGTAACCTTCACAGAATGCTTTATATTAGTTTATGTCAAGGGTGTCATCAAATGAATTTGTCTCAAACTTAAAAAAGAAAGTTCTGTAACTTTCTGAGTTTTAGAATCATAATTAAGAGATCATGGTCTTGGATAGAAATCACTGCACCCAGTAATGGAAGTAATATAACTGACTCTAGGATTCACTTCATATGGTACTGGCTAAGACTGTACCCAGGAACAAAAATGAAGCCAAAACTGAAATACTTGTCTTGAAATACAAGACTTCCAAAAGCAGAACAAATATAAACATTAGAATAAGTGGTTCAGACCCTTATTCTTGTTTAGAATCCACCATGGAATCTTCAAGTTGGCAAAGCATCACTATATTTCACTTTCAGTTATTTTCCTAAAACTGTTAGCTGGTCAGCTAAATTCCCACTCACGTCTGATACATTTATTTTAATATGTCGTTAATTTATTTTTAAAATGCATATTAAAATGACTGTGAATTAATTCATCCAAAATGCAGTACTTGACTCTGCATAGGAAAGGAAGGATTAATGCATAATTTATTTCTTCATTCACCAAGGCTACGTTAAAATTATCTCCTACACACCATTTACTCTTAAATTTAAATAAACTAAATTTCTAAGAAGTGCTAGTGGTTTCCAATGTGTGATATTAGGATCACTATCATTTAGTATATGAAACTAAGTACTCCACACTCTGTAGTCTATGACTTAAATGCTAATGGGATATAATTTCTCAAAGGACACACATTTGTAACAACTTCAGTGTCAACTGTTCAGTGTTTTCATAGATCAGCTTTGCTACTGTATTCATCAGTGAGTCAGCCTTACTGAATGAAGCAAAGCCTCATTTTAATTCCAAGTTCATTCATTTTGTCTTTACAACTGCAGCCCAGACTAGAAGGGGAATTCAAGGTATAGGAGAGAGATCAGAGAAGGTCATTTGGAGTGAAATTCAGGGGCCATTAAAATGTCTTCTTTAGACAGAGTTGTTTCTTGTCTAAGGATCTTGAAAGGGCTGTGAGAAATTATGACCTCTAAGAGATGGTCCATCAATTGCACACTGTATTGTAGACATGAATACATTTATGATTGTATTGACTAAATGTTTCCAGAAACAATTGGGATTGAGTCATGCCACTATAATTAATGAGTAGATGCAAGAAAATCAAAGCAGCTGGAAACAATACATAAGAAACTGGGTCTAATTGTGGAAGGAGATTTGGGGTGTGTGGAGAGGTGGGCAGATCCTAAAATGAATGACAATATTTGAACAAACTTAAGGTCTATCCTTTGGGAAAGGGAAAGACACGCAGAATATCCTCCAAGATAATATAGCTACAATAATCTAGACATTTAGTCACGAATATTACCTTTCAACATTTTTTAAAGTTTTTTTTTCCCAAAATGTTGAAGTAAAATGTTCCCTGCAAGTCAGTGACCAGGTAGTAGCAAAAGAGCCATGAGGACTGGGCTAGTAAGATTGCAAGTATGGGCATGGAGTAGGTTTGGATACTGTTTAAGACATCTTCTTACTCAGAACTTGTAATCCTTTTAAAACTAAAGTGTGTAGGAGATTTTTTTTTGGGGGGGGGGTTCGAGACAGGGTTTCTCTGTGTAGCTTTGGAGCCTATCCTGGCATTCGCTCTGGAGACCAGGCTGGCCTGGAACTCACAGAGATCCGCCTGCCTCTGCCTCCTGAGTGCTGAGATTAAAGGCATGCACCACCAATGCCCGACAGTGTGTAGGAGATTTTAAGGGAGTGTATGTACTAGTTATAGGAGAAAATATGAGAAAGCACTGAGCCCATTCAATCTGCTGCTTAAACAGGTCTCAGATGATCTGCTCTCCACAGCAGTTTGTCACTCACATAACTCTTATTAAGCCCTAGACTACTAAAGTATGTATTCCTGAAGGACTGTTTTATGGTTTAGGCTGTTCATTAATTCAGATCAACTGTTTTTAGAAAACCCAATATTTGCACTGGTGCTCTATGAGTCTCCTCTTAATTCAGCTGCAAGCTCATTCCATAAGGCGTAAAGAAAAAGTATGGATTGATCAGTTTGATTAATCAAAGTATGTAGGCATCAAAAAGAAAATTCTCGATTCTATAAATAGGTGATATCTTTGTATTGAGAAACAGAAATGGAAAATTTTGACAAGAAAGTCCTTCGGATATTGATATTGGCAACAAATGCCAAAAGACCCAGAATTTGCCAATGACATGTAGCATCAGATAATTTTCAAGATAGACTCGCATTAAATTCTTTCTTTTAGTTGACACTTATGCAAATTTTAACTCGATTCTTTTCTAATTTTATAAGGATCATATGTCTTTCTACCAGATAATTTAGAATGATTTTATATTTGTGTTAATTAAATTGTGAAGAGCTCTCTACCTGATCTTTCCTCTTTCCCACTCAAATATTACTCTATAAATTCTTTTTATAAATTTGCCTGAAGCTTTGTCCTTCTGAAGTGATAGCAATGAACAATTGTGGTAATGACTTTTCATAATTCCCTTCACTTAATCAATCAGACTTCAGCTGTGACTTCAGTCGACTGACCAGATCAAAATCCTTGGGATGTTTTTTGCTTGGACCTAATTTCAGTCCATTTAAATAACTGCACCTCCCCCGATGACTTTAGAAAAGCTGTATTGTTATAACCAGAAAGAATATGAGATTGGATAGCAGAGTATCTGATCTGGTTTTGAGTAGCACCTTGGGCACTTTACCAGACATTCAACACAAGTTTCACGTTTTTATCTGTGAACTGGGGAGAACACATTACACAGATTTTAACAAGGACAGTATGGTCATTCAGGTAATATAATTATTTTAACCAGTGAATCTGATACTTCGTTGTGCATGGGAATCACCTGGAGAGCTTGTTAGTGTGCCCGTTCTGTTTAAGGAAGCCTGGGGCAGGGTCTGATTTCTGCATTTCTAATGCAATCCCAATGATATCTATACTGCTGGTGGACTCCACTGAGAGTAGCAGGCTAACTACACAGGGCTAATCAGGAAATAAGTCGTTGGAGGAAAAAGAAAGTAATGAGCTACAAAATTGAAATTAAAAGCTAAAATGCAATTTGGATATCAAATATGGATTTCCCATAATTATTTTCTGCACCTTCTTTAATAACAAGTTGGCTGCTCTCTGTCATTTTTTATTATAAAGGGTAAAACTTAAGTTTTGAGTTAGGGTCTATATGTGTGAGTGGATACATGTATGTGGGTGTGTGAAACCCATGTGTGCACATGTGGAGACCAGAGATTGACAGTGGGTATCTTCCATTGCTCTCTACCTTCTTTTTGAAGACAGGCTTCTTGTTGAACCTGAAGCTCATTTATTTAACTAGACTGGATAGCGTGATCAGGAAGTTCTAGGGATCTCTCTGTCTGTGCACCAACCCATGAACAATTGCTCAAGCACTGGAGTTGTGGGTACATACTGTATACCACAGTATCCTATTTTTTAATGTAGGTGATATGTATCCACAGGCTCTTATGCTTGTATACCAAGTATTTACTCACCGTGCCATTTTCATAGCCTCTCTTTGTTTCCCCTATCCCCTTGCAGCCTTCTTTAAGCAATCATTTCTGAAGAGTTCTTATTAGACACCTGATAAGCAAGGACTTAAGTTTGAAACTTTCTTGACCCCTTTATCTGCACCAATAATTACCCAAATGCATGATTCTTTCATTTGATGTGCCCTAAGGATTACTAATGAGGTTCTGAGGTGAGATGCTCTGTCTCAAACAAACATTTGGGGAAGGACAGACTATCTTGATGACTATTTCTAGTAACCAAGTTTAATCCATAATGGCAATGTACTTATGAGTACAATTTACTCTACTTTACTCTGTACCAAGAATCTGGTTAGCCAAATTTTCTCTGCATCTCTTTTTTTAATGTGTATGTCAAGACTTAGCTACCATACCTCTTCCATTTACAGCTATGAATACTGATGCTCAGCACAGAGCAATATCAAGATGAAAAACACTTGAAATACTTTAGAAACTTAACATTCAGGTTCAAAGAAAAAGAAAATGTAAAGACACTGAATTCTGCTTCACTACAGTACCTAGTGGGATGTTACTGTGGAAGATGCTGGGGAGACTAGCTAGTGTTTGCTAATGGGATATTACATCTTGACAACATCAATATTTGTGTGGCATTTTAATTTGTCTGTGCAATTTGGAATCCACATTGACTTTTTGCTACTTTTTGAGCTGGTGCAATCAGGCAACCTAATAGGTGGGGGGAAATTGCTTGGGTACCTTTTATCTTTAAAGATTGCTTGTTAACAATGGGAACAAGGGAAACAAGTTCAGTGAACATTGAAACCTAAGACCCTGGTCTCCACAGAGACAATGAATGATTGGTGAGTAGCTGGTACTCAAAAGGAACCTAAGAAGATTGGTCTCGAAGAGGCTATATACAAAGGTCAAAGAGTCCCAAAGATGAATTATATCTATCACTAATCTTAGGTCAAGTAAGTTGTGTACTTCTGTTGTGGGATATTTGTACAGGAGTCATGCACTCTTTCTAGAACTTGTTTGGAGATAGAGTCCAGCTGCTTGTCAGGAGAACCCATAACATTCCCATGCTATATTCCATGGGAAAACACAAGGCATGCTGAGGCAGCTCAGCTACTGTGGAGACAGATTTATATGTCTCTGAACAGGCTGCAGCCTTCTGCTTGTTTGGTATCTCCTCTCTTATTGCCTAGTGGGCTTAGACTTGCTGCTGCACAGGGAAGTGGCCCTTCTTTTTCCACTCTCTCTAGACTGTTTTTCTTCTCAGATGTCTCTCAATGACAATCTCCCGTTCAGCGTTGTTTGTCTCATGCCATGTCTGATCTGTTATTCGACATATCACAAACACTTGATTTAGAAGGTAAACTTCTTAGGAAAGAGGTGTTATAAACCACATACTCTGTGAAATGCTTAGTGTGATTAAGATACCCTAGAGTAAAATAATAAAGATGTCTTCTCATAGATCCCTGGGAGGACTGTCCCCAGAAACATCCTCTGCTTAGGTAAGGCACTTAACCTCCATATTGTGCCATGCCTCTGTGGTCTCAGTAGGATGTTGTCATCATCAGATTAATAAGACCAGAATGATTTTTTAAATTATGGTGTACTTGATATTTTTGTGGTGATATCTTGTTTATATTATAACAAATAAAGCCTTCCTGAAGAGCAGAGGGTGGGTAGTAGCTAATCATAGAGGTCTGGAGGTCTACACAAACAGGAAGTGAGATGCCTGGGTGGAGAGAGGAATATAGGTAGGAGGAGACAGGAACTCGGTCTCTTTTCAGTTTGAGGATTTTGTAGAGGTAAGAGCTCTAGTGGCTGACTTCTCTGCTTCTCTGATCTTTCAGCTTTCACCCCTTAATATCTGACTATGGGATTTTATTATTAAGACCAATTAGAACTTGTGTTACATACTTTTCTTGCAATTTTACTCCAATGAATTTGCCATTTATGGCATGGGATTTACTGGCCACAAGAACACTTGGAAGTAAGGGAACAGGTCTTCTCAATGAAATCCTAGAGCTTCTTGGTCATGTGGATGGGACCTGGGGGAGGGCAAAGGGAATGCTTTCATTTTGCTACTGGTATTAAAAATCAATTCTATCCCGAGAAGATGAAAACAAGAAGAAATCTATTATACAATGCATCTTTTAATCATATCAAATGGTAAAAGGGCTGGGTGTCATGGCACATGCCTTCAATACCAGCATCATGGAGGGAGAGGCAGGCAAATCTCTGTGACATCCTGGGCTACCAAGTTCTGGGCCAGCCAACCATAATAATAAAACTTTTAAAAAGGTAACAGGGACTTGGAATTAATCTCAAATGTTTCCTTCAGTAACCCAATGAGATAAATTGTAAGAAGTTGGTGTTGAAAATACAGAAGGCCTGTACTTCTTTTTGATGAGGAATATCTTGCAGCAGTGGGTTCAAAGACAAATATACAATTTCTAAAATAAAAGGCATTCACTGTCTTCACTGAATGTGTTTTACTTCCTAATCATATCTAAAGAATATCATAAAGATGAGTGTTAAAGTTATAAGTTAGTGACAAAACTGCAACTTGGAAATCACAGTTTCTAGCTTCTACAAAAGAGTCAGTAACACAATATGTTGCTTTGAGAGTGGATATTTCAGAGCTAACCCTAGTGGCTTGAAGACCTAGACTAGGCCACCACTTCTCAAGAACATACTGTTGCTGCCTGTCCTCCTCTTGATGAAACCACATAAAGATATTGTGAACACTTTTTGGTTTGACTTCCTCACTACTAGAAACTTCTTTGGGCTCAGTAACTTGGCTTGGAATGATTTGTAACTATTCTTCTAAAACTTCTTAATAGCACAGAAAATCTTTAACCTGTATATTCCTCATTTCATATATAATACTCCTTACATATTTTCATTCTACACTCCCTGATAGACTAAAAGTTGTTCTGGTTTTCCTCTTTGACCTGAATCAAGAGCTCCTTGGTTTTGGAATTGATGACTTCTGTGCAGATGGGGACATTGCTGTCCACAGCATTGTCAGAGGCCTAGCTCCATCACCTTAACACCAGGCTAATGTCCCTTTCCCCCCATGTTTGTCTTCTCTCTGCGCTTAAACTGGCCTTCTGTTACTTCTTCTCCTATTGACCTTTTATCCAGTGACAACTGTTTTTTTTTTTTTCCCTTCTGCTTGACTAAAACCTTCTTCTCAAGCTCAGATCAAAATAGGGCTTTCCCAGTGGCTTAATTCTCACAGATAAAGCCTTCTTCTAAGCCCTTTTCACTAACTACCTCATAACTGATTGCTTGCTCTCAATTTATTTTATTTCATTGGGCTAGCATGAAGTATACAGGAACATTATACATTCAAGGGCAACTGGCATAATGACATGTATATAGCTACATAATGCTACAAATAGCCTTCTAATGAATAGAAATTCAGGACAAATCCAGTTGCCTGCTAAAGAACAATGCTTAACTATGAAATGTATAAGTATTGTTTATCACCAAAAGAAAGCAGTAATTCAGCCAGCCTACCAAACATCAAAAACTTCTGAAGCATAAATTAATTTATGAAAATAATTAGGTAAGCCTGGTAATTGACTTGTAATCTTTCAATTTGGTGTGTGAAGGCTTGTCCACCACAGGGCTCAAATTTTTCTGATTCAATTCCATCAGCAAAATGAAACTTATTTAGAAAGATATTTTTATGTAATTGGTATTTATGGTAACAGCATTCAATAGTTCACAGTATGTACATATACATTCATGAGCATGGCAAATAAATGTTATGTTCCTTTCTAAAAAGGAGTGCTACATTCAAACATACCATCCTGATTTTAATTAAAACACAAGTTCCATTATTTTACTTTGTGTGACACGTGGGATACTCTCACATTTTGATATGTCAGCCAGTGTAGACTGCTGAGACTGATATTAACTGGTTTTCTAGTTGATGGTTTTTCCAGTGGAATAATTAATTTGCATATGGTGCAAAAAATTCTATCAAGTTGGAATTAAAAATGAAGTTGAAGGACTTTCAAAAAAGACAGGATTATATCCTTCAACCCACATGCATTGCTAATTATGACACACTCATGCTATTAAAAAGAAAATGTTTCCTTCTCCTAATTAATTGGCTTGAAAATTCTTCCTAACATTTACCATAATTCACAAAGTATATTACTAAACATATGGGGAAAACCACCAACATTTCCTGTATGAATTTACTCCGATCTTTTGCCTAAATTCATCTACATCATTTATAACACTGACATTTCATATCTTTTGCACAAAAGTCTTCTTAGAAAAAAACTGCTATTTTGAAAGGAATTCCCTATATTTGTTAATTCGAGTGACAACAAAAGAAAGAGTAATCCTTAGTCCCTCAATACCACCTGTCTGAAAAAATCTTACCTTCCAGCTAACACAGCCTCTCTTCTCATCAACGCTAAATTGAAAGAGGTCAGGTGCAAAAGAGAGAAGAAGGGACCACACTTTCCCTGGGCTTGGAGAGCTCATGTGATCATGTACTCAAACCATTTTTCCCATTAAGAAGAAAAGTATGTTTAAGACCATGGGGAAAAGAAAGCTATGTATAAACAGCCTACTTTCTTCAACAAGTGTAATGGTTGTGCTCACAAGTAAATCTAGATCAGTAGCCACAGAAATGGCACACCTGTATGATCAATGAATTCACACAGCCAATTCTAAGCTTACTTGAGAGGAAATGGAAGCAAACAGGCATCTCACCAGGAGCTAATAAGAGCTTTGATAACAGCAAGGAGGCCAATAGTAGCAAGGTCAGGTGGTTGGTTTAATTCTTAAGAGGAATTTGTCAAGCAGAGGAATTTTAAAACTTAACAATTCCAAAGAATGCAGAGACTAAAATAAAAAGGATTTAAATAAGCAATTACGGACGTCTTTTGAAATTAAGCAAATTATAATTGTATTTGATCACTTCACCAGAAAATCCAGTGAGTCTACAAGTTCTGATTAGAGGGCACATATCCTTTTCATAATGTTAACAGCAAGCCAGAATGATACTGGCTAAATTCAACAAATATACATTTTTAGGGATAGTTTCAGGTGGAATGTAAAGGTCCAAAAGAAGAAAAATATGCTTACTTCCAAACCTTACAAAATGTACTTTCAGTGTGATGTGAATGCCTGTAACAGGACTGCATGGTTATGAAAAATCCTAGGAGACTTTCCATGTGTCCTACTTTGTTTCAGCTGTATAAGGATAAAAACTGGGTATACTACTCTGATAGTTGGAACCTTAGACCTTAGGCAACAAAATATTTGGCAAATAAGTAGATATTTTCCAGAAAAGTCAAGTGCTAAATTTTTGTCTATAGTTACATTTCAACATGTATTTCAGACTATTTGTTTAAAGGTGTTTAAAATGAAAAAGAATGTGCATGTGAACATGTATATGTTGGTGGTTATGTATATATACACTTGTGTGTGTGTGTGTGTGTGTGTGTGTGTGTGAATGTTTGTATTTGAGTGAGCATATATATGAGGATATATATAGCTATTTACTAAAACCCAATAGAGCAGATAGCAAAGAAGTTAAGCACTGTCCACATTACTTTTTGCTTGCTTGATTTTCAATGCTGGCAATGCAGAGCCTCACACATAGTAGGCAAGTAGTTTACCACTAAACTAAAATAAAAAGGTCTTTTTTTAGAAAAAGATCTTCCAATGAGACACAGTATATCAATTTAAAAAATAATAAAAATAATGTTACTATGATTTGGATAAGAGCTGAAGTATTGAGTTCCACAGCTCATACTAGACAATTAATCACTTAATAAAAGTAGATATTATTTTCTGCCAATATTCATATTGATCCTCATTTGTATTCTAGCCATGTGTTACTGATTGGCATATGTAGTAATATAATTTAGTCAAAATAAATTGTATTTTAATCATATAACACAAGCTAGGATTAAAATTAGAATGCATAAAGAGAAAGATAAAATTTCAAGCATGAAGAATTGAAGAGATAGTACAATATTTAAGTGCACTGGCTGGCTGCCTTTCCAGAAGACCCAGGTACAATTCCAAGCACCCATATGGCAGCTTACAACCACCTGTAACTCCAGTTCCAGGGGATCTGACACCCTTTACTGGCCTACACAGCCACCAGGAGTACACGTGGTACACAGACATATATTCAGGCAAAACACCATATACATAAAATAGGAATAAATAAAGATAAATAAATCTATTTTAAATGTCCAGAATGGAGGGGTAAAAGAACTTATGAGGTCCCACCCCTAGATAAAGAGTTATTGCCAGTTGATGATTGATGGGGGAGGCAGCCAGTCACTCTCCTTTTGGGGTTGGCCACTAGTAAGCCATCCATACCCAACAGATGACTCCATACCCATGGGTATAAGAGCCACTCCATGGGTAAACAAATAAATGAAGAAGGCATGAAGTTGAAAGAAAGATGTGATGGGGATTCTAGGGGGAATTTGACAGGGAATGAGTAGTAATCAAGATACAATGAATGAAATTTTTAAAAGGCAACATGTCTGAAAGACTTGCCACTGTGATTGTGTTTCCAGATGACTTACTTTACACCAGTTAGTCACAGAGCTAAGGAAAGCTAATAGGCTTCTATTTCCTTGGTAGGACAGCAAAAAGTGCTTGTGTGGAATTGACCTACTCTTGGTTTAGTTGATCTCTTCACTCTTTTAGGCGGTTTTTCATCCTTTTCCATTTTCCTCCTGAGTCTCCTTTCACTTTTTCTCTTTGCCATTACTTTCTGCTATCTCACTTACAAAAATCTCAACACCCAATATAATACTATCCATTCTAAAGGTCCTTTATTTCTGAATTACATTGTAAATTGATTTGGAAAAGTCAATTTGGAGAGTTGTTTACCTCTTTGTGAACTATTGGAATCATCATAAAGGAATTCTTTTTCCCTCCAAGTCCCTTCTAAATCTCTTGTATACCAATAACAAGATAGTGGCATGGAAAATAATTCCAGACATAAAAGTTAAAAGTCTTAATATCTGTATTTCAAATGGTACTTAGTTAACTCCTGTTTAGAATGAACACTCAAAAAGAACCTAACCTCCTATAATTTGCATGTTATTAGTGTTGTTACAGAAGGGCTCCAACTGAAACACAAGGAGGTTTTTAACCAATGCTTCGCTGCCTGTGCTCTTTCTTTAGCGATTGCATCTTGGAGAACTCATTATTTGTTAATTGTGTATCCAAATTTTACATGGATCTGCAAGAGGAAACCAAAGGAACTTTTGCTCTGTGATTTTACTTTCCTTTAATATGATGTTTTATACACTGTGGTTTATTCATTTATTGGTTGGATGGTTTTTATGAGTTGTGATTCAATATAGATTCTTTTCTAGCATCATGTTTTATAAAGATATGGGGAATGTAATATAAGTCTGATACAATTATGGTTATGTGCCACGCAAGACAATACTGTAAATATAAGGAGAGTCTGAAATGCTGCTTAGCAAAGTGATTTTAATGTACACGGCAGTGTGAAAATGTAAGAGGAATCTATAATGACAATGAAGATTAGCCATTTGCTCTCTAACCTTATTTACAGAAGCAATCAGAGGTATTCAGGTCGAGTTAATGACCCTGTCTCCAATTAATTCAATTGTCTACAAACAACACTGGTGCGGTGACTGTCTCTAAGTCTGCCTCACAGTCTCAGAGGGAATACATAAGACTCCATTAAAAGTGACAATAATAATGCATTTATTACTGAAACACTATTGTATTATAAATAAATTCCTCATGTTAAATTATGCCCCACGCTTTAACAGAAATTCAATTACTGAAATAATAAAAAGACAGTGTATTTGCCAAGTGCTTGGACTATAATTTGGCTGCTTAGTTACCAATGGTTGGCTGTTTTGCAATTTTTCCTTCATAGACTATTTCTTTTGAATAAATGCCAGACTTTTCATACAAATTTTATGAACAAGTTGCAAAATGAAATTTTGAGCTCTTGAATCCAATTATGAAAGACATAACGAAATCTATTATTGAAAAAAAATTCTAGTAAGCCCTTTCTGCCGTTGTTCAGAATGGTCTGGTAATTGAGGTAAGCACAGGTGCTGCTCATTATGCACCATTGTGCACCATCTGAATTCTGGGAACTGTGGAATTCAGATGCTTTAAACTCTGTTTGTGTGAATAACAAACAGGCCTGATTCTGCGCTTGTTTGTACAAGCTTGTACACAGCTCATTTGGGACATCGAAGACACCTGCTTACCCCTTTGGAGCCAAAACAGTATCATTTATGTTCTGGCTATCCTTTTGATGACAATTCTGCAACAGCAACATATTTTGTTTTCTCTGAGTTCCTACCATCTCTTCCACCATACAATAACTCCAACATACTCTTGTCTTCAGTGATGTGGATATTTTTTGAATAAATCTACTGTAAGTATCTAATTATTAGAGTAAGATATAGGCAGGGAGAATAACAAACCAGTGCTTCTAGTGGAAGGATGCTTGTGCCAGACAAACTGCTGGTCGATGGTGGGCTGAAGATATGTTTGTGTATGTGCATGTGTGCATACGATGAATAACTACCATTTCTTTCTTCTTTTCTTCTCCAGTGTCCTCACATTTGTCCATTTTTCCTTACAGTGTCTAATCCCCATCTTTACATGGGTCATTTGGAAACAGAAAACTTCATAATCACAAACACTTGCTTCCTGTTTTCAGAGTGCAAATAATAAACTCTGCATACGGGTAGTTGTTTTAAGTCCCACTCCCATTCCACAGGGCTAGAGCTGGGCCAGCCACAATCAACTGCACATGCTTGTCAGAGGATGCTGGGGCTCAGGCTGATGTCCGGAACTTCTGAGTAAAGTCATATTTTCTTGGATATGCCAAGCCTACAGTAGATTCTCAGTGTCCCTGCTAAATTTAATTATTCAGTAACTTTGAATTTTCTCTGCTTCTACTGGAGGTGTTACCTATTGGACAACCAATGTCCAGAAAACATGTGGCTATGTTCTGTTGTAGAGCAAAATAAACATTCAGGTTATTCCTACTGCCAACAGCAATTCTGGGTCTCTTCAAACTGCACCTGCCCTTTCTACAGTGACTGACCTTAAGAAGTCAGAGGCAGGCAGATCTTTGTGAGTTCAAGGTCAGCCTGATCTACAAAGCTACACAGAGAATCCCTGTCTCAGAAAAAAAATAGAAAAAAGGAAGTTCTACTAGGAGACACCTTGGTTAACGCCAATTCTGATGATTAGGTGGTGCCTGTACTCCAAGGTTGCAGTGAAGTCTCATACTGAAGAGGAGTACACATGCCACATCTAACTCGGAAATATAATGGACTATTATCCAGAATACTGCTAAGTTGACATCTGGTTACACTGCTGTTAGTACCTAATATAGCTGGTAGAAATGGAGATCAGCCAAAGTAAAGTTCTTGGATATCAGAGAGCAAATATGACTAGTGGAGTTTGACAGTGCTCCACAGCATGTGTATTGAAATCTTACTTTTCCTTTCTGGTGACCACAGAGAGTGTAAGGCAAAGCTCTGCAGGAATATAAATAATTTGGAAACCCTCATGGACAATATTCTACTATGTCTCATTTGCACTTAAAGAAAGCTGCCCTACAGACCTTGTGTACTTTTAAGATTTGTCTGAAAGATACATGAAGAAGACTTCCAGTCAAAAATGTACATATTTAATGGAATTAGATCTCCAGGCAAGATGTCAAAAGAAAAGGCGAAATATTAAAGTGAATGCGAAGTGCTCCTCTCCACAGATGTCCTGCTTTGATAAATATCTTCTGGAATGCCATTTGCTACAAAACCATGATTTTACTGAATGAAAAAACTGAAGTATAAAACATAACCTCTTTATAATTGTTGTTTTCACTTTTCCCTCTGATTTCTGCTTTTGTCATGCAGGTACCTTGATATTTGCCTTTTAAAATTCTTCTTATCAAAACACGACAATTATTGTGGAACATTCATTTTCAGTGAGGGTAAGAGCTAAGGAGCTACACTTATTACAAGTCTTTGTTTACCTTCTGGCCTTGAGAATGCACAGTTTCACAAAGAAACAAAGTCTGTGGAGATGCCTGGCTGCTGAACACAGCAGGTAGGTCTGCACTGTGCTGATATGGATTTAGTCATGAGAACACCAAGAACCAATAGCATTATCTCCAAAACCATGCTATAGACATAGAGAAGGGTGGTAGGGATATGATATCTGGGCTTTTTTTTTTACTTGTCTAAAGTGTCCAGTGTACAGATTGATATTGTACATATGTGGGTAGGGAGAGTTTCCAAGTAAAAATGCTTTTTAAACTTAGCATGTCAAGAAAATCCAGCTTATTAAGAGAAAGTTTATATAAGTATAATAACAAAATACATTATATTTGTATCCCCTTGGAGTTTGAGGGCCATATGTTGAGACCTAATAAGTCAGTGAGGTATTACACATAGATATCTCTTCTCAAACATGGTTCTTTTTACCACCACTATTATTTACATTATAGCCAATACTAATACTAATACTAATAACACTTTTCCACCCAGTTCATAATATGTGCTTTGACTTTCATGAAAGGCGCAGAGCTAGTTTGTGGCTAAGAAGAAAGAACCGTGTATTTTGAAAGTCTCTGTTTGTTTTGCCTGTCACTTTGAAAAATTCGGCTTCATTTCAGCCACTTTCCCACCCATATGTGTATTTCAGACACATCTATCAGAAAACAAGTACTAAAATCTTGAAACATATGTTTTCATAAAATTATTTGCAGACTTCTCAATGCATTGCATTGACAATTGAAGATGCCTGTTTGTTAGTTACTCTTCAGTTAATGATGGTGGTGGTAGTGATAATGGTGATGCTGATGACGATGATGTTGATGATGGCAGTAGCTGCTGCTTACTAGCCTCGTACCGTGTGGTGTGCACTACAACCACGTTTTGTGATATCTCAATAACTGTTACAATAGGTGCGCAGACTTTTAATGCTCTTCTTTCACATGAGAGGAGATGGCAGTTCAGAGAGGCCAAGCGTCTTGCCTTTAGATGAGAATGAGTGTTATTCTGATAACAAAGCATACTATGAAAGTTTACTACAGTGTTGGGATGAACTGCCTCAGGATTCTAATACAAAACTTAAAGAAAATATCTATCATTGTTATATAAGTTTCTGATTTTGTAAATGACCACTTTTAAGAGGCAAACGCTGCTGGTGTAAGGATTTCCTCACAACATAGAATAATCACAGAATCATGGCTATAGAGGGCCTTAGGTGTTAGTAATCTATCTTGGTACTGTCAGACAAGAACAGAGGTGAATCAGTATACTCGGAGAACTAAAGGCAATTTAGGGAAATTCATCAGTCTCAGAAACTGATCTCAGTAAAAACAGTTTGGGACCATTTTCCTTTGTTAGTAGATAGGAGCTGATGCATACACGCAACTTGACATGGAAAATATTTTCTCTACGATAATCACCTATTTTATTTTGAAATTTGGTTAATGACTATAAGACAGGTATTAGGTTGATTAAAAAGTTTAAATACATGACATTAACAGCTTGGTACATATATATTTATATATACTTATTTATAGCTCTGTGGTTATATATGAGTGTGTACGCTTGAAGCAAAAGGTCTGATTCCATAGGTTTGCCACAGTGACTTCATAGTTATATGATTTTTATGTATGTTCAAGTTTGATCACCATTGGAATGGGGCATGATAGTACATTCTTGATTTATGGAATCACATCAAAGAAATGACCAGAAAGGAATGGGGAAGCACTGGTTAGAAAAGTACACTTTTATACATTTATTCTTATATACTTTAGATATTTTTCCTTCCTATCAGTAAAATAACAGGCAATTAATCTCTTAATCTGTTTATTATGAAAAACTATTCAAATATTTCCACATGGTCTCATTTTTAGTTATGCAATTAATGACATTTATAATAATCTAGCCAACAGCAAATAGCATCTTTACAGGTGCTTGGGCTAATCGTGGACTGATTCATGACTTCATTATTTTACTTACATCCCATACAATTAGTTCATCAGTGAATTTGAATTATTTTTCCTGGGAACACTCCTAATCCATCCACTCTTAACTGTCTTCAGTCCTCACTATTGTCCCTTGTTGAAGGTCACTACCCATATGCCAGAACTATTACAGTGGCTCTTGTGTTGTTTTCTCTCTTTTTTTTTTATTCCCAACCTTGTTTTTTTCTTGATAGGTTTAATATGATCCTATTATGACAGAAAATGGATCATGTCTTTCTTCTGATGAGAGTTCTCCAATTTCTTCCAAGTCATCCCAAAGCAAACTCTTTCCCATACTTGCCTGTTGTTGTAGCATCTGATTCACAGCGAACTTTCCTAGCTGTTCTCTCCGTGTTCTCACCCTTGCTCACGCCACTTCACTGCCTTCTTGACTATTCCTAGAGCACCTCGGCTACTGTTTTTGCAGTTGCTATTCCTCTTCCTCGCATGATCTTTTCTCAAATCACTCCAAATCTCACCTCCTCGCATTCTTTAAGGCTTTGCTCCGATGCCAATTCCCAGAGAGGCTTTCTCTGATACACGTCTAGCACTTGACTGCGATTTATTTCCCTCTAATAATCTTTATCACAATCACATTCCAATATATTTTATTCTTGTGTTGTTCATCATCTGTTTCCACACAAGAGAATATAAACACAGCTAGGGAAGAGATGGAGAACAAATGTCTATATCTCGAGCTCCTAAGAAGATACACGGCAGGGGTTTCATAAATATGTACTACATGCAATCTTAAATGACTGGGCAGCAGATTCAGAATGACTGACAAAGCAAAGCACTAACAGCAGATTATAAGAGTGTGCATGTATTGAGAAACTACTCTAGGCTAATGGCTAATCATTTGACATAAGTTACTACAGCCTTCACATTACTTGTCCAAAGAGATAGAAATTATGTTAGATCCAGTTGAACACTACTAGAGAAAGAATGCGTATGAGTTTAATGTTGGTATCAGGTAAGAAATGCTCCAGTATGTATTTAGACGGAATTCTCAAACACCAGGGCCCAGGTAGCATAAGTAAGTTTTCTAAGATGACATGGCTAATAAGTTCCCCCCCCCAAACCTAGAGAGGATCAGTGGCCTCTCAATAGGACTATAGTTTATTGCATAGTCTCCAAAACCAAGGAGAGGATTGTCTTGTAACTAATGTGAAAAAATGCTTGGGAGATTGTGCTCTCAGGACATGCCCATACTGAAGCTAAATGATACCTTTAATCTCATATGATTGATATTTTGGGAAAATCCAAGCATATAACACTCTACATGGAAATTTTTAGAGTTGTACTTGGAGAATGTGTCACTCATTCATTATTCCACCTTACGGAAGAAGACACTGAGACCCAAAATTGATAACAGTGACACAAGTTAGAGAAAGATCTGTCAGAAAAGTATCAGCTTCTTGAATATCAATGCAGCTTGCCACATACTTGCCAGATTGAGGATGCCATTGGCCTAAAACATGCTTCATTACTGCAGTGTCAGTGACAGCAGCATCAACAGAAGCAAAGAACACAGAAATAAAGCCCCAAGTAAAGTGAAGTAGCAAATGAATAGCCTGTAGAGTTGGCGTTCATGCTGAACTGACTGTGATTGCCACTCCTTTCTTATTGAAGTGGATATTTTCCATAATGGCCTTCTACTCTAGTGCTCAGTCAGTCAGAAGAAAGAAGTTTCTAATGCACTTTCAGTGTGTTACGGTACCTACAGCAGGATAAAAAACATGTATCTTGGCCATTCTTAACCTTCTTAATGGTCACAAGGCCAAACAAGATATTTTTCTTTCTCAACTGTGAAAATGCATTTATTTTGACAATGGAATCATTATACATGATATAAAATGGTGCAAAGCATGCAAATTAGAAGGTTCTAGTTGGTATGATTTGTGTTTACTAAGGTTACTGATTGATTGAAGAGATAATATTTCTTACCAAAGTACTCTGAAAGATGGTTTATAATTATTATTATTATAACATTTATACTTCTTATTCTAAAAAAGCAAAAAATACTTTAAATATCAATGTACTACAATGAGTAGACAGTATATCAAATTTCAGATCACAAACATTTCATGCATATGAATTTTCTATGCTTCTCATTTGTTTTTGTTTTTCCAGACAGGGTTTCTCTGTGTAGCTTTAGAGTCTATCCTGGCACTTGCTCTGGAGACCAGGCTGGCTTGGAACTCACAGAGATCTGCCTGCCTCTGCCTCCCGAGTGCTGGGATTAAAGGCGTGCGCCTCCAACGCCTGGCTTCTATGCCCCCTCTTAATAAAACCACTAGTAAAATGCCTGTAGTCTTTCATAAAATGAATCAAATATACCACTCTTGATTCATGTGTAGCTTGCAAAAAATACCAGTGATTCCTTGACCTTAGTTTTAAAGCCAGGCACAGTAGCTACTGGCATAACACTGCCTTAGTGGCCACAGAACCAGAAAAATTCTGATATCTAAGCCTCCATCAACAGCATGTCACTGATTAGCAAGGTGAAATGACATCTCCCCAAGTCCAGTAGCCAGAAGTCTCAAAGAGCCCCTGCTCTAATTATCATGTATCCAGTTGTTTTGGGACCAATATAATTCAAATTCAAAGGTCAGGATGCCAATGGTTAACAGAAATGGGGGATAAAACACTTGGAAACATTGTGGATTGTGGGCAGGACACTGTTGCAAATTGTCCCTGGCTACTTGACATGCACACTGGTTTTCTACAAGCACAGGGAATACTAGGGCACTGGCTGCCACACAGTTCACAATGGTGCTGGCTGAACTAGATACACAAGGAGCTCCTGTTAGACTCTGAGTATTTCTATTTCAACATAGAGATGGTAAGAACTCAGGAATCCAGTGCGTTTACATTGGAATCTGACGTTTTCCAGATTAATGAGACACTCTTCTATGTGTACTCTAGGGTGAGGCTTATTGTTACCTGATGTAATCTACCCCTTTGGCTAATGTATGATGATAATAATCTTATGCTAACCTATGGCTTCAATTATCTGTACATCACTGGAAAAAATAGTTACTCTTTGCAAGTTGACTTTGTGAGAAAACTGGGGATGACGATCATTCCATTTTACCAGCCCAATTTGAAAGTGAAGAAACTGATGGCTCTTAGAAAGCTTGACTAGTTGAAAGCCATGGAGTGGTCAGTGTCAGAATGGCTTAGTTTTGTTTGACATCTGGATTTTTATATCTCAGCTCTGTCTGAGTCTGTGATGCTCCTTGACATGTAGAGGGAATGGAATGTTGATCCGATGAAGCAGTTCTTGGCCTCCAACTTCTATACTCTTGGGATCAATACATTGTGGTGCCTTCTAGAAGCTTGACCATAGGTCCTAAGGAACATCCAAAGTCTTTCAGACCATTCTACCCCCATTTTTTATTGTATAGGCCAGGAAAGGGTGAAATATTGACTGGGCCCAAGGATCTGGGCT
This sequence comes from Cricetulus griseus, assembly GCF_003668045.3. NCBI lineage: Eukaryota > Metazoa > Chordata > Mammalia > Rodentia > Cricetidae > Cricetulus > Cricetulus griseus. Next base: position 5,789,295 of record NC_048604.1, read on the forward strand.
GGCCTCCAGCTCCACTAACACCAGTGACAAATCTGGTACCCTTTATTATGCATGGATTCATGGGGCATAGGGATTCTGCAAAATATAGAAACAGACGTTTCTCTCTGGTCTCAGAGAGGCCACTTAGCTGACAACAAAAGTCAAGCTGCAATTTGTTTTTTCCATTTGAAGAAAGCACTTCAGTGAATCCCAACCCCAGCAGAAACACTATGACCCTTCTTCTACTTCACTACAACTTAAAGACACTTAACAGCAGGGTTTCTGATAACATGAAAAAGGGCAGCTCACTTTGGAATTCAGTATGGCGACTCCTCAAGAAAATGGGAATCAGTCTACCACAAGATCCAGCAATTCCACTCCTAGGCATATACCCAAAAGAAGCACATTCATACAATAAAGGCATCTGTTCAATGATGTTCATAGCAACACTATTTGTAACAGCCAGAAACTGGAAGCAGCCTAGATGCCCCTCAACAGAAGAATGGATAGAGAAAATGTCGTACATTTACACAATGGATACTACTCAGCAGAAAAAAAAAAAACAACAATGGAATCTTGAAATTTGCAGGAAAATGGATGGAACTTGAAGAAACCATTCTGAGTGAGGTAACCCAATCACAAAAATACAAACATGATATGTACTCATTCAATGTGGATTTTAGACATAGAGTAAGGGATTACCAGCTTACAGTCCACACTGTCAGAGAAACTAGTAAACAAGGAAGACCATAAAAGAGACAAACTTTGACCCCTGGAGAAGGGGAAAGGGTCACAATCCCCTGAGCAAATTGAGAGCATGGGAAGAGGGGGGAGGGAGCTACGAGAATGAGAAGGGAAGAAGAGGAAGGATGCAGAGGTCATGAGGGAGCAGAAAGGTTGAGTCAGGTGTAGATTAGAAGAAAGGATATGTGATAGGTAGGGTTTTAGTTGGGGGGGTTGATAGGGGAGGAAAGGAGGGAGAAAGGAACTGGGATTGCCATATAATTCAATCTTGTTTGTAATTCAAATAAAAAAGGAAAAAGGACAGTTCTACCTTTAAGTTTTCTGAGGAAATCAGATTGAGTATAGCAGTAGTAGAATTTTATTTCAAATCTTCATTAATAAATGCTGTACTTTAAAGATAAATGCTAACTTAAGGGAAACCAGAAACTAGTTTTCTAACTCAGATGGAAATAAATCCTGTATAGCTTAGTTATGTTTATGCTTACAATCAACACCAAATCATAAAGATTCCTGCTAAAGGAATTGCAATATAATTAGTGTTCTTACAGTTTGGTGAGTTTAATTCAGAGTTAGAGCAAGGAATGCAGAATCACATGTAACCAGAAGATCCACCAAGTTCAGTCTTCATTCTGGGATAATGTATAGACTAAATTGCAATTTTGCAATGTCATGTGTGACCCATGGGTTAAAATATGCATTATGTGTGTCTTTGTCACTATCTGACTCATAAACTGGAAAAGGAGCCTGGAAAGAATTTATGAGGGAGAACCAAGTTACTTGGAGTTTGATTCTTAACTATTAATAAGTGGCCTTTCTGAGCTCAGGTTCCTCTTCTGTAATAAGATCTTATAGAGCTGCTAAACCAATTAGTAATGATAGACCTGAATTTTAGTGCCCAACAGGCCCTCAATATAGATAGAAATTATTACTAATATTATTTGCCAAAGCCTGGCTAGGTCTGTAGAACATGAAATAATGGATGTACACCTTGTCAGACAGCTTGAGATACCAAGTATGGTCTGCTACTACATGCCATTTTGAAGTTTTCATTGGAACCTGAAAGCAGTGCTACTCTTTTATCTACTCGATTTCATAACTCTGCATCAGTCATTCACAAATTATTTTCAAAGGCAGAAATGAAGCATCTTGGGTTGATGGCCAAAATGCTTACTGACAAGTGGTCTTTGGTGGAAGCCTCCCATCATGTGGCTAAATAAACCCAGGAAGCTCTAATTGCTTGGAGTCAATAAAGAGTATGTTGGCTTCAAATAATTGGTGTTTGTTTGGCTGGTATGATGATAGTTATCACAGTCTGTCTACATGATGGGATCTGGCAGAAGTTTCTACCTTTTGCAAGTTTTAGATCCCAATAGAATTGACAGAAAAAGCTATAACCACAAATTGGTTTGCAATTTTCCTTCTCCTTCCCAGCAAGTCCTGTATGGTTATATTATAAACCGTGCTTCATACAAACTGCTTTCAACTTTTATGGCCCTTTTGTGATCTAAATGGCTATCTCATAAGATATTCCATTGCAGCATCTTTTTCAATTGCTTTTACTGTGAAATGCCCTTGTGAAGAGTTCTGGGGACAATTTCACACTTACGGTATTGATTTACAAAACCCGAAGATAGGTTTATATTTAAGGTACAGTATTGTATATGAGCAGAGTGAAAATCTTATGACAAACAGAGCTAAAGCTTGGTAAAGGATATGTTACACACCCTTTCTGTGTTTAAAACTATGACATAATCCATCATCATCTTTACAATTTACAAATTTGCAATTTCAGAAGTTCAGCATATTGAAATACTGAGAAATGACAGTTTGTCCTGCTGCCCCAACATTGTTCTACTCAAATAAAGTACAATTTAATAGTGAATTGTAAAGCCATTATGAATGTCATACAATGTATTATTGTATAATATTCTAATGTCGCTTAATATTCCCACTTGTTATATTTCTGAAAGTAGAGACTTAGGCAGTGCTTTTGCTACAAACACTTTTCATTACCTCCAATGAGAGAAGTCAATATACAGCTTGTATTTCGAATTCCACATGTAACCTTTCTGGTGACTGAAGTGTTATTTTGTGCTCAACATTAAAACCAGGTGGAACAGAGTAGTTGGCAACCTCTTAGTCCTCAAGTTCAGACCTAGTTATCCCCACTTTCATTCTTCAGACTACACAATGAAAACTGGGCTCTTAGAGCCTTGATCTGTATAGCATGATAATGTAAAATAGTAAAAGAAATATAAAGAGAATAGAAATAGGGCAGACATGTATCAGAAAAATGGAGAAGATAAGAAAAAAATGAAAAGAAAGAATGGTAAGAATTAGCTATTGTAGAAGGCTTATTTGTTTAAATAGGGAAATTATGAAGCTATCCATGTTTTGCTGCTATAAGATTTTTACCTTGCATCTGACATATTTCTTTGTTTTGAAGAATGTATCAAAGAATTTCCTATTCTTATCATTACTAATTATTTTAAATGTTCACATTCAAGGTCCAGATTTCTATGAGAATCTATATTAGTTTTCTGTATATAATGAAAAATATTATGCATATATAAATGCTAACATTATTCAAAAAGTTAAACAAATTATTCAAATTCATAAACACTAAACCACAATCACTAGAGAAATGAAGTTTTAGTGTCTCAAGGCTAAAGAATTCTAAAATATCTGGGAAAGACTGAGTGTGCATAGGATACCAACTGAATGCTTTGTGTGCTTTTCAATAAGATCATCCAGGAAGAATTCATAAGCTCTGTCTTCCATGTGACATTGACACTTTTATTCTAATAGCTCACCATATTAAATCTACTTATATGCTTCCATTTAAATAACAAAAATCAATAAATATAGATTGAAGTGGTGTGCAAGGTTCAGTCATTGGGAAAATGGAAAGATCACTGCAATTTGGCATTACTATTACATGGGAGGGGCTGGATTACTGTGAACACCAAGCAAGATGGACTGTAATGAACATCCTCTATAATTATGAATTATAAATTCCACTCTACATTCTCCATGTGCTCTGCCTTCATTTAGAAATCATAGATAGCCTTAATGACTGCTTCTGTCTCAGCTGAACAGTGAAATTGATTTCCTATGGCTCTTCAATAAGAGTGACAACTTCCTTTTCTGCTTTGAAGGAGGAAAGTGACCTGATTGTGGGTAGGCAGGTCTCCCTCATAAAATTGTACCACCAGGTGACTACTGTCATTGATGGGGAGCTCATTGCAACTAGTGTGATGTAGAATCTGAGAATTTCTATTTATCTTTTTTATGTCAGAAGACAAAAGTGCATAGAGCTGTGAGGCTTTCATGTGGCAAGGTTGTTTTTTGGCAAAGGCACCAACACACACTTTGATATTTTCTTTTATAATACAGCAAGCTTAGGACTAAAATTGGGTCTAGTTCAGTCTTGATGCCTCTTCCCCTCAAGGACTTATTTTTGATATAATGAACAATGCATGGGTAACAGCAGAGGTGCAAGATCAGACAAAAATACCAGGAATATCATACCTATCAAAATACAGCTAGATTTTGTGGCTATCACTCTGAAGACCTCTGGTAGACTCAACAGATACTTATCCAGAACTTAACCACATGCAAAGATGTTTATAGACATAAAAGTAATTAAATATTCGCTTATAAGCTCCACAACAATTATACAAAGCAAACATTATCTCTCTTTTTAACTAAGGACACTAAGAATGAAGAAAATGAGTTTTCAAGGCTAAAAATCTAACTGAGCATCAAACCCAGGTGTTCTACCACATCTGGAGTGCTGGCCAATTAACAAACTGTAGACTTTCCACTATGGAAATCAACATCACAGAAAATGCTCATATATTTATACTATTTCAAGTGCATTGTACATATTAACATATCCATCATAATCCTATGAGGTGTATTGAAGCATAATCCTCATGTCATATTTGAGAAAGGGGGCAGATAGAGGTGAAGAAACTTGGTCAAAATAGCTTTGATAGGCAAAAAATCAGACACTCTACTCTTCAGAACTTCATCCTATGCCTTTTATGATCTGGGATCTTTGACAGCCTTGCCAATGTCCTTGACTCTTGAGATCGGAACAGTACCCAGTATTATTCTATGCAGGTAACTGCTTGAGAGATGTAATCTATGGGTGAGCACATGATATACTATGGGATCACTGTCCTAGAAGCTGAGGGTTTTTATAAAAATATTTCTTAAAGTCATTCATTAAAACAAATGTCAATCCCTATGTGCTAGTCATTGAATCTTAATAAGCTAGTTTAAAATTTCAATTTAAATTTTCTGTTTTTAAGTTTTCCAAATACATATTGTTTCTTTAAGATTTGGGATAAAATAGGGGAATGTCCTCAAATTTATCCTTCTGACAAAAGTCCACACATTAAGTGATGAAGATTCATAGATCAGATATGAATAGAAATAAATAGAGAAACATGGATCCTGAAAGCTCATGCAAAAATCTCCCTTAATTTGATTCAGGAATGAATGGGAGAAAAGCTCAGCTACTATTCAAACAAAAACATGAAGATAATTAAATTTAAAATCATACAGGTCCAGTCATTATCACTGCCTATATGTGCACAGCATCTTCTTATATACATAGATTTACTGAATAGATTTTGATATATTCAGCCTACTCTGAATATTCTAGCAAATTTTGAGATAGAGGAAGAACACTGACATTAGAAGTTAACTGAAGAAGTGAAAGCAGACATTATTAAATATGTCTAGTATAAGCAGGACTTGTTCATGTTGCTGGCTTGATTTTGACAGTTCCAAATGATCATACTTGGTTAGAAATGTATCAACAAATTAAATCATCTGTATATTTGAATGGCTTCCTTTCTATTCCACATGAATTCTAATATCCCTGTAGGTGGGTGCTGGCTTCCTTATTTTAGCATCTCTTAAGCAGCATTTAGCAGAATAGAAGCTCCATACATCTCTATTTACTATACCAAGTCATGGAGAATAATCTCCTTGGTGGTGGTACTAATTGCCAGGATTATCTCTATTTTATAAAATGAAGCATTGTTCGTCTAATGGATAGTTATAAAAGCATGGGTCTCCTAAATGAAGGGATTCACTTTTAATGTCTGAAAATTGGTGTTTAGTAAATGTAAGAATGGGGCAGGAAAATAAGGAAAGATGTAGATTTTGTGCAAATTCTACTAACATAGTGTTTTCCTTTTGATATATGCAAAATTGAATCATTATGTTTAGCCATTAAGTCCCTGACACAAATCAAAGCATATATAATGAGAGATTTTTGTAGTGTGATTCCCCATAGTTGTTCTTCCATGGATAATTCTAAGAATAGTTGAAGGCCATCCACAGCAATATTGAATTCTCTTCTTTTATAAAACATAATGTGATTGTTTCAATTGTTAGTTTTATATAACCAAGACCAAATACCAGAGAAGAGCAACTTCAAGAATGAAAGATTTATTCAATAGGTAGCCAGTTGCTCCATTGCTGTGGGTCTTTGGCAATGCTGAGGTAGCATTATATTCTACAGCAGTCTGCAAGGAGAAAAAACATACAGAAAAGGGCCAGGAACAACATATTCTTCAAAGGCATGCTCCTAATGAGCTTCTGATGACCTACTTCCTCCAACCAATCCCCTTCATCTTAGTCCTTTAAATAATGCTGTAAAGTTGTGAATCCATCAATGGAGTAACCCTGTAATTAAGTCAGAGCCCTCATGGTCAAATCACATACTGACTAGATCCACCATCTGGGGAAATGTGTCTCCAGTGTGTTCAGAGAAACACTTAATCTTCCAGTCACTCCCAATATTGTTATCCACATCAATATAAATAAGTCTAAAATATCATTTTTCTTATGTATCTGCTCTCAACTGCGAAAGCCTATGCTTTAGCTCCATTTTGACAAACATTTTCCACAAAAGTTATACCTCCCTAGGAAGAGCCCTCCAACTTCAATTTTTTGTACCAAATATAGCATGTTCCTTCTATTCTGGTCCAGTCCAGAAAACCACCAGGCCAATGAGCATATGCAATCAAATAAGGTTTTATTTGGCTTCAGAGTGATTTGAGATTCTGTGGGTGGGAAAATTTGGTACACTGTGGATTCCATCACAGGGAACACAATGTTGCAAAAGCAAAGATTCTATCCATACTACATGGCAAGCAACATCTTTTCAATCCTCTAAGCTTTGTCTGAGAGATCCCATGTAGCTATGCTAATACACACTGTGATTTTCACACATCCTCTTACTTTGTTTATGTTATCTTTAGATTTTACTTACTAGTAAGCTAGATATCATTTGCTATGTTTATGGTTTTGAATTTCTGCAACTAGTACTTGAGTTTAATATTTATCCACTTAGGCTTCACATCATAAAGCTTACACTAGAGGCAACACTGTGGGATGATTTTATTGGCAGAAACCAGCTTTTACTAATTTAAAGAATTAAACTCCTTGTTCCAGGCTTATGAAATATAAAATTAAACGTTCTTCAGATCCAAATTTACAAGTTATGGTAGAAATAGTTTAATGGTACCAAAATATAATAATTCTATCTCTCCGCTATGGATCATAATAATAAAGATTCAGTTCATGTTAATAAATTTGGATTTGAGGCCTAAGATCTCCAAAGGTTTTAGTATGCAGAATGATAAATGTGCTTTATTATCCTAGAAATGTCTATGTACATTTTACGTGGTACCTGTATAACAATGAACACAGCGCTAGCCAAAGGACATTAATGCCTGAATAATAGCAGCCAATTGCTTGCTAGAGTTTCAAAAATCTGTCAGTAAAATCTGTGCTTCCTATAATAAACATGTTCCTCCGCCCATGGCTGTTGAACCCCTGCAAGCCAATGAGCTGCTCTGAATTGGAACTGAGAGAATATACTTTGGCAAGGAGAAAGCACTGAAGTGAATAATGAATGCCATCTCTTTGCTGGCAGGGAGGGCTAGGGTTGGAGGGATTTTTCATTGGTGATTGACTTTGAGTGTCAGGCAGAAGGTTGGAGTAAAGGGATGATAGCTGGGAAGTAAAATTATATGCCTTTGTTTTGCTGAGGACATCCTGGTAACTGGGAAGAGAGCAGAGATGTGTGAGTACCTGTTACTAAAAACTCTTGGCAATATCATTCTAATGTTTGAAAATGTAAAGGTAGGAAAAAAGAAGTTCCTAAGATGAGAGATCATTTCCATGTTTTTTTTTTCTTTAACAGAGGAGATAAGAGAGATCAAGATGAAACAGATTCATTAAATTTCCAAAAACTAATCCATGCTCCATGAGGACCAAATGGTGCTGAATTAGAATTATTTTTTAGCCACAAATTAGCACCTCTCAAGAGCTTCATGTTTTTGAGCCATTGATCTTTGATAAATCCTGATTGGCAAATGTGAGAACAGATGTAGGTATGCCAGATGGTTTTTGCAGACATGTTCAGGTCTAACTGCCAAACTTTGGGCTAAAACTGAGAAAATGAAGCAATACTTTATTCTCTTTCTCCTGGCTCTGGGGAAGGTGCTAATCTGTGCCCACTAGTTCATGTACTGTGTTCAATTGCATCAATTTGAAAAAGAATCACTGATTCATCTTCTGGGCCAAAAGAAGTACACCAGTGAAGAGGAAACTCAGAGTAGCTTCCAAAAATTAAAATACACTGGAAAACAGGGAAAATATCCATTATCAGTTATGCAAGATTTTATGAGAAATTGCCTGAATCCTTTGAGCCAACAGTGTTTACAGTTACTGCAATGAAAATTCTAATTTTGTGCTCTAATGAACACAAAACGATCCACATTCAACCTTGGCAAAACTTATAATGACTATGTGATTGAAGTGACTTTGCCATATTAAAATATTTTGTAAAATTATAGGAAGCTGCCAAGATGTAAGAACAAGGAGTTTGAAGCCTTAGATATATGATATGATAACCTCTACCACTCATATCTCCCAAGTAGGAGTAACAGTCAACAAAATAGGAAACACCATTCATACTTAATACTACCTTCACTAAGATGTGATGAAATACATCAGATGGTTTTTTGCAATGGGCCACATAACATAATTATTTTAAGCATCAAATATATCAAGTTACCATTTACTTTTGCTTCAATAATTTTCAAAACACTTAAAATGCTATCAAATTCTTCCTACCTATACAACTGAAATATAGTGAAGCAAAGTCTTTTTCTGCCTTGTGATATTCCCTTGTTAGAACTGACTGGTAGTTATCACTCATGCTAAAACACGGAAAAGAACTTGCCAAGTGAAAGAACGCATGCACTAAATGTCATATGATTCCAATTCTGTGAAATATCCAGAAAATACAAGTTCATGTAGAAAGCAAGTATATTAATGTGAGAATTACCAATACGGAGTCAGGTAAAAATGTAAGGGTATTTATTAGGGAGATGCCTTACTTACAGAGCAACCTAACCAGCCGGCAGGGCACAGAGTAAGTACAGGAAGGCAATGATGAAAAGGAAGAAGGGGCTTCCAAGTGCGCATGGTCAGGCACACCTGTAGCCAGCCCCTAAGTAGGCGTGGCTACAGCTTCCCTTACACTCACGTCACCCTGACCACGCCGCTAGCAAGTGTGTTTACAGTGTCCACTACAGTATATTAGTAGTCAGAGCAGGATAGAGAGGAGGAGTGACTGTTTAGTGGCTAAAAAGGAGTGATGTGTATTCTAAAAAGAAGTGAGATTATTGCCCTAATCTGTGAATATACTATGTTGTTGAATTGTATGTTTCAAATGTGAATTGTATGGCATATAAATTTTGTCTTAGTTAAGCTATTTTAACACTCTATATGATTGTATTAAATAAAATTATGAGATGGAGATAGACACTACAAGGTATCTAGAGGGATAGACATTACCAAATCACTAACTAAACCATAATGCTTCACTTTAATAGTTCATATACACACACAGGCTTACATACATGTGAGCATATGCAATTGTTTTATCTTCTGAAAAACATTTATTAATTACTAACATACTTCAAAACATTATTCACAGACCATACTGGCTGAGAGGCTGAATTAACTAATAAAATTCACTGAATTAAAAGATAGACATGATTAATATAGTCTGAGTCCTGCATCTTCCTTAACAAAATTTTAATCTTATCCAAATAAACATGGATGTACATTGCTCAAATATTTAATTCTATTTCCCAAATCTCTACACATAGGGGAAGACTGGAGTATTATAGCAAGATAAATAAACAAGATGATTTTCAGTCAAGAGGCTCTAGGGTTCCTAGATCACATAATCCCAAGTTTTTTATTCCTTTTGAAATTTATTCTTCTCTCATATATTGCATCCCAACTACAGTTCCCTTCCTTTCTTTCCTGCCATTGCCTTCACCCTCCTCTTCCCCCAGATCTACTCTTCTCCATTTCCCTTCAAAAAAGAGTAGGCCTCCTTGGGATGTCAACCAAACATGACATAACAAGATGAAATAAGACCAGGCAATACCCTCATATCAAAGCTGGACAAGGTAACTCTGTAGGAGGAAAAGGGTCCCAAGTGGAGGCAAAAGATTCAGAGACAGCTCCCCTCCCACTGTTAGGAGTCCTACAAGAACACCAAGCTACACAACCATAACATATATGCAGAGGATCTAGCTCAGACACATACAAACTCCCTGGCTGTCAGTTCAGTCTGTGTGAGACCCTATGAACCCTGTTTAGTTGATTCTGTGTGCCATGTTCTTGTTGCATCCTTGATCCCTCTGGCTCCCATAATCCTTCCTCCTCCTCTTCTGTGGTGTTCCCTAAACTCTATCTAATATTTGGCTGTGGGACACTGAGTCTGGTCCCTTCAGTTGCTGGATGAAGCCTCCTCTCTCTGGTGATAATTATGCTAGACTTCAGTCTATATTCAGTCTACAAGTATAACAGAATCATTAGGAATCCTTTCCTTCCTTCGTTCCTTCCTTCCTTCGTTCGTTCGTTCGTTCGTTCCTTCCTTCCTTCCTTCCTTCCTTCCTTCCTTCCTTCCTTCCTTTCTCTCTTCCTTACCTCCTTTACCCTGCTTCCCTCCCTCCCTCCCTTCCTTCCTTCTTTTTTTTTTGTTCAGCTATGTTTGATTCTACCATACGTGTCTAATTTCTGGCCATCCAGGCAGTATCAGGCATGGGCTCTCTCTTGTGGCATGGGCCTGAATTTAAATCAGATATTGCAGGCAGGACAGATTGTAAGTTGAAGGTTTTAAGGATGGGTTGGTGTCTCTGTCCACTCTTGGAAGATTTGCCTGGTTACAGAAGATGGCCAGTCCAGGCTCTGTATCCCCCATTGCTACGAGTATTGGCTAATGTTATTCTCAGAGATTCTAGGATATTTCCATTGCATTATGTTTCTACCTCAGTTCCCAAATGCCTCCCCCACTCCAGTCATCTCTTCTAGTACTCTGTCCCTCCATCCTGTTCCCCCACCTAACCCCTCTTGTTCCCATCCCCACTTCCCACCTTCTCCCAGGGCACCCATGATATCTATATGATTTCTCTCTTCCCAGAGAGATCCAAGTGTCCCCCACTTGAGTCCTCCTTGATACTTAGCCTCTTAGAGTCCTAAGCATCAATCAACGTGTATTTCTGCCAGGTGGTGGGGCACTTACCTTTAATCCCAGCACTTGGGAGGCAGAAGGAGGAGGGTTTCTGTGAATTTACTGTCAGCCAGAGCCAGGCAGATCTCTGTGAGTTAAGCCAGCCTGCTATACAAAACTACACAAAAAACCCTGTCTCAAAAAACTGGAAAAAAAAACCCTGCATTTACGTAAGGTATACTGGGAAAAAGCCTTTGAGAACCTCTGTTCTCAACAGCATGTTGAAAAATCTCTGATTCAATTATTTTTCATGTGGGTGAATTACCAAAGGGATGATTTAATATCTACCTACCAAATTGATAAACACAACTGGATAGTTTTAAGGATTAGGATTAGCATGATTGTGCCTAAATCCTTAGAACTTTTGAGCATCTAAGATTTTATACAAGTAGCATAATGAGAACTCATCATCACATTGATAATTTTGTATGGGCTACTTGGTCATCAAAGGGATTAGAATATGCATGACATTGCTTCATCTTAAGGGTATTTGGTGTCTTTTAATTCCTTGAAAAGCATTCTCTCTACATGTGGTATCTCCATTAATTAAATTATGTTGATTAACCAGAGAATTTCTTTCCATGGACCTGTCTTCATCAAAGAAAAAACACAAATTTTCAAATATAGTAATTTTGACTTTATTACTCTTTGACAATATTATTCTTATTTGAAAAGACAATATGTATGTTTGATTTTCCTGGAAAAAAATGTATCTCAAGGTTCAGATTTCTGAGTGTTCCACATTATGCTTTCACTTGAAAGACAGATTCAATTTGACATGAAGTTTCATTATGAAGAACCTGTTATGTGTAGTGACACTGGTTATTGAAAATTTGAAATGAAGTGAGAGAGGACGCAAACACCAATGTGTATGAGAGTTTTCTTTCTCCAAATGACACAAAGAACTCAATATATCTAATCATCTGTGTTATATCCACTGGGGACCGAACTATAGTGATACTTCATGAGGTAGCTTCTTGATTGCTTGCAACCCAATTATTAAGCCATGTGTCACTTATATCAGTAGGTAAAAACCTTTGCGTGACTGGTGGATCTTGTGAATTGTTTCTTTATACTCTCTCTCTCTCTCTCTCTCTCTCTCTCTCTCTCTCTCTCGCTTAGAGTAAATAGTAATCTAGACATGAAATTCATAATGTAAGACTGGCATTTTGGCTTTTACATAAACAGCTGGACTACCACAAACCTACAGGTGGGCATCAGTCCCATCATCACGGAAAATATTTTCTTAAGCTCTGAATGTCATAAGCAGAGACTTAAAAAAAAAAACAGGAATTCAATAGGGGATTTTTTTATCCTCTTATTGTACCATTTGTGTGAGAAGCCAAAGGACTAGATTCAATTCATGTTTCTGTGAGTTCTACAGTGTTTTTCTCTTTTATCCACAAACCTATGCCTTCTGGCTCCTTTGGAAGATGAAGCTTCTTTACTGTTTCCCTCCTTCCCTTCCTGCCTCCCCTCAAAGAGGCTCAATACATAACCTTCAGATATTTTGTGTTTACACCTGGATTTTCAGAGGTAGAGTACACTTCTTAATTTGGGTCTCTTGATGAGATATGATACACAGTGACATCAGATGACTCTGGATTCCATTAATAATAAATACTCCAATATATGCTGGGCTTTTGTGGCACCAGAATTTAGGACACTGAGTATGGGAAAGCACAGTTTTTAGTCCAGCTTTGGTTGTATAGAAATGCTGGTCAAAAAAAAATCAAAAACAGCATAAAACAAATCCTAATTGTCAGACAATGACTAATGAGTGAGCCATGCTTAGGTTAGAGTGGGGTCTTCATTACTAGATATGACCGTCCATACTATCCTCTCTCGGACTTTTACCATAATTTCCTCCTGTGATTTGAGACCGTTTAGATTAGTATGTCATTATGCAAAAACAATTTTATGCTAAGAATTTGGAATAAAAGTTATGGTAAGCCCTTTCATTATAATAAAATGTTTAATATGCATTAGAGATATACTTTGAATTGTTTGGAGGACTTATGTTTTAGTAGGTCAACAATCAAAGCAAATTTTCCTGATGTGACTAGTTTTTAACGCCCTGCTTGAAGGAATGCTAATGAATGAGCTGCCTGAATGAACAGAAAGACTGGTAACCCAAAGAGTTCTGGCTTGTATAATATGCTACTGACAACAGAAATGAGTTCATCCCCATACAAAATTTTCTCTGGAGTTATGTTCCTCACCCAGAGCTCATTTTTCAATAAAATCATCTTTCATTACTGCAAGCATAAGGGCAATCCTTAAGGGAAGAAATCAGGCAATCCAACTCTAAAAATTGCTGCATGAAGCAAAATTTACTTTGTGAGAGGTTTATTTTCTAAAACATGGTCTTGCTTTTTAGTATCCTTTGTATGCCTTAGTGTTAAGGGCAGACATTTTACACCATCATTGAAATATGACCAAAGCTTTGAATTGTTAAATATTCATAAAAATGAAAGAAATCTTCTTTAGTTATATAATCCTACAGAGTTATTTTTAAACTCATGTATCTAGAAACATCTATGACCTGGTCTAGATTAATAACAACTCCATTTGAACTGATTAGTTTGGAGTCATACAAGTTCTGTGACGATTAGCCAAAGAAAAGCATTACCAAATATCTCATCCCACTGTGATAGTAAACTATGACAGGAATAAATTAGGGAAGAACAAATATCTCTCATGCTTCTCAACTCCAAGAAGGAATGAGTGTGTCTGTATTGTCCTTGGCTGTGTGTTCTGTCCAAACCTGT